>NC_056684.1:28571451-28698951 GCF_018350215.1 Panthera leo | reverse complement strand
ACCCAATACAAATACTTTCCAAAAATTAATTCACACTAAAGTTATTTTCCTGTCAGCAGACACAAGGAAATGTTAAAGGATATTCTTCAGGCAGGAGAAGCATGATCCTAGATGGAAATGTGGAGACTAAAGACCATGAAAGGAACAAATATGCACATAGATCTAAATGAATATTGATTAATTATATAACAATGTGCAGTTTTTTTTTTTTTTTTTTTAATTTTTTTAACGTTTTTTATTTATTTTTGAGACAGAGAGAGACACAGCATGAACTGGGGAGGGGCAGAGAGAGAGGGAGACACAGAATCGGAAGCAGGCTCCAGGCTCTGAGCCATCAGCCCAGAGCCCGACGCGGGGCTCGAACTCACTGAACGTGAGATCGTGACCTGAGCTGAAGTCGGAAGCCCAACCGACTGAGCCACCCAGGCGCCCCAACAATGTGCAGTTTTTAGGGAAGTACAGAAAATGCATGACAGCACATGTTTGGCCGGGAATCCATGTTCTAAGTCTCTGCATTGATAAGGAAAAATAAAATATAAATTAACAAATTTATATTAGACAAGGATATACATTGTAATTGTAAGGGAGTAAAGAAAAGTAAGAGAACACGTATGCATGAAGCTGAAAGAGGAGAGAAACTGGAGTAATTTAAAAAAAAATCAAAAGAATGAGAAAAAGGAACATAGAATAACAAGTACAAATAGAAAGCACTTATGAGACAGAAGATTTAAACCCCAATATCAGTAATAACATTATATGCAAATAGACTAATTGCTCTAATTAAATGACAAAGATCAGCAGACTTGATAAAAAACGTATGAAGAGAAGATGAGAGAAAAGAAACCTTAGCTGATTTTCAGGCTACCAAGTACAATTCTTTTTTTCAAATTATCAGTCCTGGAAACAGCTTTCCAGAAGAACAAGAGCTTTTTCTCTTAATGAACTTAAACAACAACAGTAGCTGAGGTGGCCAAGAGCATTAGAGGTCAATCTCTGGGTAGCCAGAAAGCCAAAAAGGCTGCCCCTCATTTTCCTACAGCAATGGGGTAAGGAAAAAGCATACTGCCTCTAATAAAGATATGACAGGATGTCTAAGAGAAATTATCTCCAATTTTATGATCTAATAAAAGGAAGGAACTAATTGTCTCTTAAACCAATTTGAGGGTAAAGAGGCTAAACAAACATTTGTCTTGTTCAGTTATTTCCAAGGAACACAAAAATACAGTTTTAACTGCAAGAATAAGCAGCATTAAGTCCAGTAACTTACTTTTAACTCCCTACTTCCACCCATCCTCAAATAAGATTCTAAGGAACATACGAACTATGAAAATTCAATCCTAATAGGAGAGGAAGACAAAAAGCACACTTCTGGTGGCTAAAACAGATAATCTTAGATTTCTACTTCAAGGGAGAATCTACCCACACAAGATATCAACCTAATAATTATTATAATCTACTTCCAAATAAGTACCTCACCATTTATCTACAGTTTAATAGACATAATGAAAGGCACGGACACAAAGCTTGGTTCAAGTACAATTTCATTTAATCTATTTTTTAGATCTTTAAATATGTGTTCCCAAATGATAAAGCTTTTTAAATTGATTATGTGGCAGTGAGAACTACTTTCATTTTAAGTAATTCTTCATTCAGAGTAACTCCTTCACATCAAAACCTAGGGACTATTCCATGAACTCTGTACCATGGAACTCAGTAATTAATATTTTACAGAAATAAGAGTTCCTTGCAGGATTACAGCAGAGAGGTTGAGGATGACGTAAAATAGAAATTTGAGTTATCTTGGTATACTAACTCACGAACTGAGAATCTCAAGGTTTACAAGGATCTCACAAAGTTTCCAATTCAGTATCTTGGCCTTCCAACATATTCTTTTTTTTTAAGTTTTATTTATTTTTGAGAGAGAGAGAGACAGAGAGAGAGAGAGAGAGAGACAGAGAGAGAGAGAGAGCGCTAGCGGGGGAGAGGCAGAAAGAGAGGAAGACACAGAATCTAAAGTGGGTTCCAGGCTCTGAGCTGTCAGCACACAGCCTAATGTGGTGCCTGAAACCACAACCCGTGAGATCATGACCTTAGCCAAAGTCAGACGCTTAACCAATTAAGCCACCCAGGTGCCCTTTTCCAACATATTTTTAATGATAAGGAACATTCTATTTTTTTTTTTTTAATTTATTTTGAGAGAGAGAGTACAAGTGGAGGGGGGTGGGGAGGGGCGGGGCAGGCAAACAGAAAGGGAGAGAGAGAATCCCAAGCAGGCTCCATGCTACCAGCACAGGGCCCAACACAGGGCTCAATCCCATGAACTGTGAGATCATGACCTTTGATGAAACCAAGAGTCAGATACTCAACCAACAGAGCCACCCAGGTGCTCCAGGGAGCATTCTCTCCTCGAAAGACTGTCACCAGATGGCTCCACAATAGTTATCACTTGAAAAATCACCTGTTTACAGTTTGACTTACTAGTTCTAATGTCATGTTAATCAAAACAAAAATCAAAATACCAAATTAATAAGCCGTCAATCAAAAACAAAATCAAACTAAAGTTTACACATACATAGCCCTTTAAATAGTTGAGGACAAACTCTCATGAGCCCCTATGTTCTTCTCTCCAAATCCACAATTTGCCCAGCTATCTTAGGACATAAAAATCTCTTTCAAATCCTTGCTGCTATTCTCTAAATGAATTCATATTTGTCTAAATAAACCCTTCTTAAAGTAGTACCCCAGAATTCAGCTGAGTGATTTAGATATGGTTTTAAAAACCAGACCACCACTCCCTTAAAAGCACAGCACAAAAGATTTGCCACATTGCTGACAAATCTAATTGGTCCCCATTTTCTCTCCTGCCCCATCCCCAACCTTGTGTTGTTATATCTCAAGTTCCATTTTCTTATTACTCATGACTTTCAAGTTGTCACCATGGACATCTGAGGCATGGACATAAATACTGTTCATGCTCCTTCTTATAAATCCTTCTTTCTGGATAATACCTGCTATCCTTCCAAGTCTGTGAATCCTGATACTAATAACTTGGCAATTCAGTTTGCCAATGTCACTTAGTTCAGAGCAATCACATTCTTCCCAGGCCTCTTAAGAAATAATTCAGGCCTTGGGGCTCCTGGGTGGCTCAGTTGGTTAAAGCGTCCAACTTCAGCTCAGGTCATGATCTCATGGTTGGAGCCCCATGTCGGGCTCTATGCTGAAGCCTGGAGCCTGGAGACTGCTTCAGATTGTCTCCTTCTCTCTCTGATCCTCCCTTGCTCACACTCTGTCTCTCTGTCTCTTGAAAATAATTAAACATTAGGAAAAAAAAAAAAAAGGAAAAGAAAAGAAAATATTTCAGGCCTCACAAGGCCCTTGTTTCTGGTATCAAGAGCCATGGTCCAGAAAGACAAATCCAACAAATTTCAGCCATTTACCTCCCAGATTGTCCCCTCCCTTAAGTTCTACCTAGAGCAGGAAAATACCATGAAAACATTAAGTACAGCCACAAATCTTTCAGTTTAGTGGTCAAGATTTCATATTCCCTTAAAAACACCTCTCCAGGAGGAAGTGAGAAGGAAAGAACACACAGAGGACTTTCAAAAGATACTGCTTAAGAAGAAGAAAAGACATAGACCTGAATTTTTTTTTTAACATAATTGACATAACTTACATTAGTTTCAGGTATAAGGTTTTCTTTCTTTTTTTTTTTTAAATGCTTTTATTTTTGGGAGAGAGAGCGCACGCGCACAGGAGCCAGCAGGGGAGGGGCAGAGAGAAAGGGAAACAGAGGATCTGAAGTAGGCTCTGCATTGACAGCAGAGAGCAGGATGAGGGCAGGGCGGGCTCGAACTCATGAACCATGAGCCAAAGTCAACACTTAACCAACTGAGCCATCCTAGTGCCCCTATAAGATTCTATTTCTTAAGCTTGGTGTTGGACACCTGGGCATATGATTTAATACGATTGTTTATAGATTGTTCAGGTTAAAACATTTTGCATACAGAATTTTTTAAAAAGGGGGGTACCTGCACGGCTCAGTCGGTTAAGCATCTGACTTAGGCTCAGGTCATGATCTCTCTCTCTCTCTCTCTCTCAAAAATAAACATTTTTAAAAATTGAAAGAAAAAAAATGCTACTGTCCTGGTTTATTTTTTCACCTTATGAATCAGTAAAAATACAGTCATTAGCAACTTCAGTAAATATATACCAGATTCACTCTCTAGAAGACAACCCAATTGACAATCATAAAAGTTTCTATAATAACAAAATTGAGGGAAAATATAGAATTTGAGTTATTTGAAGAAAGTTCAATCATAAATGAAGATATATCCCCCAAAATATAACACACAAAAGCTACGTAAAAAGTTTTCAAAAAAAATTACTTTTTGCAAGTATATTCTTTCAGATCTTTGCTTCTTCCTTCAAAACCCCTCATTATCCCTCTACTCTCACCTATTCCTACCACCATCATCCTTCATTACCCCTTGCCCAGATTAAATTTAAAGTCCCAACTAGTCTCCCAGGTATCTACTCTCTCCAATCCAAACCCTATCTGATGCTGAAGACATGATAACTGTTTAAAATAATAATAATAAAAAGCCTAACAGATCAATCATTCCCCTACCTAAAAACCTGTACTGACTGGTTCTTTACTGTCTAAAGGTTAAGATCCCAGACTCTTCATCATGGTCTCCAAAGCAGTACAGCCTTCATCACAGATTTCTCCCTAGGAAGACTGCAGGCTCTTGCAGGAATTATATTTTAGATGCTTCCATGTCCTCAAGCCTTCTATAGCCCCTCTATAGCCCTAATGCACTGAAGTCTACCTAACTGAAATGGAAAAAATATATGTCTGTAAATTTCTTTCCAAATTTAAAAGAACACAGCAAATAGAAGCTCTATATAATTCAAATATAGCTCCTTAGAAATATATTTCCTAGGGTTTTTTTGAAACGAAAGATTTAAAACTACTACACTTATTTATCCATATTAAATCATTACATTTTATCTAAATTCTATTGCTATTCTTTACCCTTTATTCTTACCATTTAAAGAAAAGGTATTAAATATAACACATAAATTCAGAAAGTATGTAACATATAAAAGTATGCTGTAATATATTATAAAATAGGCATCCATGTAACCACAGCCCTGGTCAAAAAACAGACTAGAGCCAATATCCAGGAAGTCCCCAGATGTCTCTTTCAGCTTACAACTCCATCCCTCTCACCTAGATTTACTCCCTATCCTCAACTGTATGGTAATCACATCTTTGCTTTCCTTGATAGTAATTACCTAAGTTTGAATCCATAAATCTGCATTATTCAACCTTCTTTTAATTTCTGCTCCACCAAAAAGGCTTTTTAGAATTTTTTTTTTCTGAATCTATCCCCCACCACAGATATACTGTGTTAACAGTTTATATAATATGGCCCCTTAAAAGGCCACAGACCAGTGTATATCTAAGATTTTTTTCACTCCAAGGAACCAGTTTTCACCCCATTGGTGGGGATACTGTCTCCACTGAGAAGGCATGCCCTAAGCAATTTAGTTTTACCTATTTTTGAGCCCAATATAAACGAAATTGTACAAGACTTGTTTTGGGGTCTGGCTTCTTTTGCTGAACATTGGGTTTAAGGTTCACCCATCGTTTTGCACATAGCTCTATTCCTTTTTATATGAATACCACAGTTTTCCATTCTACTGAAACAGACACTTGGGTTATTTTCTGTTTGGGGCTATTATAAACAACACTGCTCTGAACAATTTGAGTACCTAAGTGCTCATCTCTCGCAGGGTACATACATGAAAATTCCTGAGCCACAAGGAATGAATACCTTCTATGTTACCAAATAATCCCTACGTGTTTTCCCAAAGCAATTATAAAAATATACATTTCCATTAGAAGTATATCGAGTCCCCTTAAAATTTTCTTACCTTAAAAGAGAAGTTAAGCAAAATATATTCTATGCCTTCTTTTTCTTTTAAGATCTGAAGATCACTGTGCAAAGGACTATCAGGGTCGACCCTAAGAATTACATAACAAAAAACCAATTAAAATAAAAAGTCCAAAGATTTTTTCTTACTAACCACAAAAATGAACCAGTTCAAGAGCTAAACAGAACCCCTAGGGTAAGTTTCAAACATAAACTTGCTCTATGGTCCCTGGAAAAATAAACTGCAATAGCTTTCAACTCCTTGAGATTAAATGTCCAAAAAGATCACAGTATTCTAAATCCATTCCCATAAGGGGATTCCAAGTTAGCAGTCATTCTAAAGGAAAGTCATATGTACATAAATTTCCTTAAGAACTCAAAAAAAAAATAATCTGCTTCTCTAAAATTGTATTATTATTAGCCAAGGGATTCAAGGAAAGAAAATTACCATGGACAAGACCAGAAAAACTGAAATCACTAACAAAATCTAAATTTGTCTACAACTGTTTCTACACATTAGGGCCTACTCAAATTCCTCATTTCAAATACAAACTGGATATCACAGTCAATCAGGTTATTAAATTCACTTTTGTTTCTATAGTTCCCAATTATCTAACTCCATGAAACACTTTATCCCATAGCTAGTCCTTCTTCTCCTTCCTCTTTCTCACTTTACTTATTTAAGCCTAAGAAACAGCTCATTTTAACAACCTGAGAACTAGTTCTACAGAAACACAGCCTAAAATTCTAAGTAAAAACCATATTTTAGAGGTTATCAAATTAAGGGGGAAAAAGTCTCCATTGTGAAAGTCTATCATTACGAAGACTGGGTTAGCATATAAGAGTCACTTACTTCTGCAGTTTAACATGCCAGTCATATAAACTGTCATTTATGAGTTCCACTGAATAAATCCCTGTAAAGATATAGGCCATGTAAATTACTCTATTTGATCTTATACATACGACTTCGGTATAAATGGATACACTAAATAACCATCAAAATCTAGAAATTTTGCTACTAAAACATAGAATAAGCTATATTGTAAGTATTTTGCCATTGAGCTGAGTATCTTATACTCTCAATACATAATTAAAGCCATCAATGAAGAGGATTCTTTAAGGAGCTGAGAAACTGTTTACCATTAACTGTGAATAGGAGGGGGAAAACTATGCAAAAATCATGTGTACTTTAAGATTCTTCTTCTATACACATGCAATTATTTCTATAAAAATGAAATCCCTCTATATAGTTTTATAAACTTTCTTCAACTTTCTGGGGCATCTTTCCAACTTAGTATGTAAGAAGTCTACTGTCAATCTTTAAATAACTATAGAAATTTGTTTCATGGATATACCATAATTTAACCAATTCCACCCTATATCTGATTATTAATTTTTAATTTGCTACTACAAACAATGCTGTAGCAAACAAGTAATTATTTAACATTTAAAAATAAACCCATATTCAAATATTTAACTATACTTGATCAGGTTTCTACAGATAAACTTTTAGACATATCGGAAGAAAAACAGGATGCCAGAACTTCTAATAACTCCGAAGCAAGTTCTGCTTACCTTGGATTCTAAAGCAGAAATTTTTTTTGCTTGTTTTTTGTTTTTATGTAAGCTCTAATGATTTAGATTTGATCACTCTAAGAATTTCTGAATGGATCACAAAGCTACTTTTTCAAACATATTATAAGGTTGGCTCTTTCCCTTATTTAATATTGTTAGAATCTCAATAACAACATAGGGGATTCTTATTTCAAGTGGAGAGGTTCCACAGTATTTAAGTCTTATTCTGTAAGAAAGAACACTCAAACTTTGAAATGAAGGGGGAAAAAAGGCCAAAAACAAAACCAAACCAAAATCACCTATTCTTTTAAAGATATGCCATAACAACCTCTACAATAAAAGTTGATTATGTGGTTAAAAAAAAAAAAAAAAAAAAAAGGAACAAAAATTCATAAAAATCAACTTGGCAATAGTTCTTTGTTCATATAATATTTTCTTGTTTACTTTCCAAAGCAGATATTACTTGTAATATTCCTAGAAGATAAAAATCATCTATGAATTAATCCTTGTTAGCAAGAAGACAAAAAAATTTTTGAGGTATCCATAAAAACAATTTTCAAAAATCTGAACAAGTAAACTCCTCTTATTCTACCTTCCACATCTTTTGATAACTTGATTAAATCTGCATTTAAAATCCCTAAAATAAAGTTCATAACCGTTTCTGTGCCTGTCCAGTTATATTATGAGAACTGAAGTTTACTATTTGAAACTTAAAAACAGCATAAGGACAACGGAGCAGACACCCAGGGGTCCTTACCTGCTTTATAACTCTGTGATCTGTATATGTCCCTGAGCTCTTTCATTAGCCTATCTGAAGCTTGCACAGACCCAGATACTGCACCCTGAAACAGAAAAACTGCTGTTTACCAGGATCTACAGAGTCCAATAACTGAAGATTTCAGGTATATAAGCCTGAAAGTTTACAATGAGATTTATAAAAATAGATCACAACTCAACATTTTAAAAACTCAAAGAAGCTTAATTAAATTGAGGATTATAAAGTTTCAACAGGAATATAAAATTGGGGGACAAGTCTGGCTCATTTATGATTTAAAAAAAAAAAAGTCTAACCAACCTGTCTAGATCACCATGGCTCCTGCAGTAGCCTAGAAGTCAGTATAAACCTATTTCAAATTGTATTGATTTTTTAAAATATTAATTTTTTTTAAGATTTTATTTTTTAGAGCACTTTTAGGATCACAGCAAACTTTAAAGAAAGGTCCAGAGATTTCCCATGTAACTGCCCCCACAATGCATAGTCTCCCTTATTATCAATTTCCCTCACCAGAAGGTATATATTTTTTTAAGTTTATTTATTTTGAGAGAGAGAGAAAGAGGGAGAGAGAGAATATCAAGCAAACTCTGCGCTGCGAGTGCAGATGCTGACACAGGGCTCAGTCTCACAACCATGAGATCATGACCTGAGCCGAAATCAAAAGCCGGACACTCACCTGACTGAGCCACCCAGGCACCCCCAGAAGGTACATTTCTTAAATTGATGAATCCATGGACACATCAATATCATCAAAATCCATAATTTACCTGAAGGTTCACTTCTGGTGTTGTATACTATATAGGTTTGGAAAATGTATAACACCACATATCCATCACTACAGTATCACAGTATTTTCATTGCCCTTAAAAATCCTCTGCGCTTTGCCTATTTATCTCTCCACCCCACCTCTGGCAAGCACTGATCTTTTTTATGGTCTCCACAGTGTTGCCTTTTCCAAAATATCACACAGTTGGAAACATACAGTTATGCAGCCTTTCATCAGATTGGCTTCTTTCACTTAGTAATATGGATTTAAAAACTCTCCATGTCTTTTCATGGTTTGACAACTCATTTCTTTTTTTTTTTAGCAGGGAATAATATTTCATATTGTCTGGATGTACCACGGTTTATCCATTAACCTACTGAAGGATATCCTAGTTGCTTCCAAGTTTTGGCAATTATGAATAAAGCTGCTATAAACATCCAGTATTGAGGTTTTTGTCTGGACAGAAGTCTTCAATTCATTTGGGTAAATACCAAAGACTGAAACTGCTGGAATGTATGGTAAAAATTATGTTCAGTGTTATAAGAATCCGCCAGACTGTCTTCAAAAGTGGCTGTATCATTTTACATTCCCATCAGCAATGAGTGAGAGTTCCTGTTGCTTCACAGTCTCCTCAGCATTTAGCATTGTCAGTGTTCCTGATTTTGGCCATTCTTTTTTTGATTTTAATAAGAATGTTGGGTCAGAAGCAAATTTTGAACATACTAGAAGGCCCTTACCATTTTAGACTATCAACTAACACAGTTTCATTAGTCTGATTATAAGCAAGAATGTTATACTGAAGGTCTACTTTACATTATTAAGAAACTGAGAAATAACATGTTCACCTGCAACTAGTTTCAGTTCTTTTCCATGTTGGGATTTCTCTAAAAATGAAACTGCACCAATATGTTATCCGAAGACTAACTAGGAATGCAACTACTTCTCATAAGACAAACATTTAGAACACCTTAGTTTAAAAAAATACACTGATCATGTAAAATTTAAATGTTAATGGCTGTACTACACCTTGCGGAATGGGTAGCAATCAGGTTCACAAAGTTATTTCCTACATTACTTAACTGGTTTAAACCCTAGTTTCACACCCATAGAATAAGAAGACTATTTTAGAAGTGGCTATAAAAGGTTGAATGGGAAGGTTTATAAAGTTTAAAGTACTTAGCTTAGTGTCTCTCATGTGAAAACATTAAACAATCTGTAGTTGTTTTGATTATAATATACAAACTAAAAGCAATCACAAGATACAGAAAGTACAGTAATCTTAATTTAAATGGCACAAACTGTTTAAAAAAATAATGAAGAGTTGAGCTAAATTTCTTTGCTCTCTAAAAAATAAATAAAAATAAATAAAAATAAAAATTTGCCAATTAAATTTAATAGTGTAAGACTGAAGGAGAGCGAGTAATTCATCTGCTTATAATACTTGGCATTTCCCCACATAATTCATTCCCTGTTTTTGAGAACCTGTGCCTAAGAAAAAGGTCCTTCTGAGATAGATGTCTTGGGTTTGATAAACAGCTCTAATACAAAGAAGTAAGAAATAACTGTTGAGACAAATGGCTAGACTCTCCTATGTTTTCCTACTTTGGGTATTTTAATGTATCATTCTCATTTATTCTACTCAGTAATCATCCAAAAGGTATGTATTATCTATATTCTAGAGTGGAGGAAACTGAAGCCACACAGCTGTGTTTATTACCAAACTCAGCATTCATTCGCTCCATACCCCATGCCACTTCACATAAAAGAGATGTTAAGTCAAAAGAAAGAAAAAAAAAAAAAACTTTTGGTTTGGTTAGAGCAGGATAGACCAGATGGAAGCTCTGTGGAAAAGAATCTAAATTGTACTCTATTTGTAGAAAACACTAAATTTAAATACAGATCTCATGGTAGAAGGGGAAGCAGTATAAACAGGCTGGAAAGTGGGTATATACAGTGAACAGCAGGTTAATTCCAACATGTAAAAAGCAGATGAACATGGTAGAGAGCTATCAACAGATAAGAAACTTCAACAACAACAACCCACTAGGGCAACAAAACATGGCTGAATCCACAACACAGGCAAGGGTGGAGGAGGGTAGCTTAGACTGGTAGCTTAATGAATTGCCCTGTTTTATATTACTACCTATAATTACTTAATCCCAAAAGTATAGATTTTAGATATTTGCAAACACTTACATTGAGATGGTCTTGCCTTTGGGTCTTCCTAATTTTCTCTAATATTGCCAAATTTTCTTTTTCAATTCCTTCATCCTCTGACTTTTTTCCACTAATAGGCTCTTCTTCCTTCATCTCATAGTGATCCAAGTCTTCTATATCCTACAAAGATAAGAAAAATATTAGCTTATTGAAGCTTATGCCAAAAGTTAAATTACTCTTGACTCAACAAAGAACAGAAAAAAATGAATGGAAAAGGGAAAAAAACCTTCACATTCAATCCAGAAGTTTCCATCTTTTTATATCCTACATTTTCAGAGCTAGAATCTAAGCATATTTAATACTTTTATAAAGCCATAACTCTTTCTAAATAAATCTCCTATTAAAAGAAACTTTTGCAACAGTTTAGCATTAGGTATCAAGAACCTTATTTTTATACTTTGTTCCAGTAATCGACTTCTAGAAATCTACTATAAGGGACTAATTTAAAATGTGAACATTGACTTAGGCATAAAGATGCCTATTTAAACTTTATAGCTACAAACCACTCCACAAAACTGCATGTGCAAAAATATCAGAGCAGGTACCTCAATTTCATGAAATATAAGACCATTAAAATGTCAACATAGCATAATTGTTTCTTCTTTATCAATAATGAAACAAAAGGGCAGTGAGGATGGCAGTGCACCAATCCCTGGCTCTGTGGGGGCAGTGGCAAGGTGAATGAGCCAGGCTGGCCACTGTGGGTACCAGGTTCTGTGCTCAGGCTCCACCTGTTGCTTCTGGCTGCTGCTCTGGCCTTGCTCCAGACCAGGGGTGAGCTGGGGGACTGGACACCCCTGGGTGACCATACAGCTCACGCTAGTTAGAGCTGTGCTGTCCAACAGGGCAGTCTCTTGTTTCTTGTGGCTGCTGAGCACTTGAAATGTGGCCAGTCTGAATTGAGATGTGCCTTAAGTATATAGTCCACACCAGATTTGGAAGACTCCGTGAGAAAAACAAAGAGTTCATTATTTTATTTTATGTCAATTATGTTGAAATCATAATTTGAACACATTAGGTTAAAAAAACATACTAAATGGAAAAAATAACGCAATGCAAAAAGCACACAAAACTGAATATATATGGGGCGCCTGGCTGGCTCAGTCAGGCTACCCAACTGTTGATTTCAGCTCAGGTCACGATCCCACAGTTTGTGGGATCAAGCCCTGTGTCAGGCTTGTAGCACGGAGCCTTCTTGGGATTCTCTCTCTGCCCCTCCCTTGCTCATGCTTTCTCTCTCAAATAAACTAAAAAAAAAAATGAAAAACTGAATATAAATCTCAATTATACTAAAATAAACACAGAAAAAAAGAGATTAGGACATAACTGAAATAACAATAGTTATTTCTAGAGATATTTAGTGCTTTTCCTTCTTTTCCAAGTTTTCTACAGTAAGCACCTACTGATTTTTGTAATTAGGAAAAAGTTAGATAAGAATTTGTGTTATATCCCTTGGTTAACATCTTTGATCACTACATCACTCTCCTCCCTCCTTTCCCATATCATCTATTCTTAAATCTATGCAGAACTTTTAAAATCGTAACCTTTTTCTATTATCTTCTCTACTTCAATCATCAAAATCTCTAAAGGAGTAGTTGATACTTACTATCTCCATTTTTTTTAAGTTTATTTATTTTGGGGGGGATGAAGAAAGAGTGCATAAATGCTGGGGAGAGGCAGAGAGAGAGAGAATCCCAAGCAGGTGCTGTCCACATTGTCAGCCCGAGGCCCGACTCGGGGCTTGGGCTTGGGGCTCAAAACCCACAAACCGTGAGATCATGACCTAAGTGGAAATTAAGAGTCTGACACTTAACCAACTATGACACCCAGGTGCCCCACTATCGCCATTTTTTAACCAAACTAACTCATTGTGATTTGTAGACCAGACTAAAGATCACCTCCATCCAGACTCGGCGGTCTTTTTCTTAGACTCTCATCTCTTCAACCCCTATTATTATATTCCTTTCTTATTCAGACCCTGTCCATGACTCCATGTTTCATAGAGCTCCCTCCCCATGAAAGGTTTACACCTTTGTTCCATCCCACACTTATTTTCTTCAGAGTTCTCACAAATGTCCTTAGTCTGTATCTCCTCCTAAAACTTCAAAACTCAGCCACATTCCTATCCATAAATCTTCTCCACTTGAGTATTAATGATGAATTCTGTTCTGTGTGGATTATCTTTATAGAACAATGTTCTCAGCACACCTTTTTCTGTGTAAGGCCTTTTTCTCAATAGTCACACCAAAGATAAACATATTTGTTTCCAATTCAAGACTTTTAAGCCATCTGCTTTGCTAGTCAACCTTGCTTTCCTTCCATGACTCCAACACATCAATCTTAATCTCCCAAAAAGACAGCTTCAATGCACCTAAACACACCACGCCCAAGGCTGCTTGGGACTTTTTACCATATTATTTTAGTTACCTAGATTATCTTCTATTCACCTATCTTAATCTGACATCTTTGAAGTCCAGGCTCCTGTCTTTCTAGATTTCTTTCCCTAAATGCTGCTGTCCCTTCTTTATATCATTTTGAAGGGAAAAATGAAAAGTACATAAACTTTTGAATGTCTACTTCATTGTACACTGAACCCATGGAAAAGGCTTAAAAACATGAAATGCTTTTAACATTTAACTCTATCCCTAAAAAGTCACACAAATTACAAATTAGACGTTAAGGATTATTTTGCTCCCACACTGACAAAACAAACCCACAACTACTTCTTTAGTTTTAAGGCATTCTAAGAAGTGTATTTTACATTTAAGATTTTCCAAATCAAGAAAAGAAGGTAGTAACTTGAATTAACTCTAAGATCCAAAATGGAAAAGATATTTTAAAATCAAGACTGTGGAACTCAAATACCTTTTATGTGGTCAATGTAGAAACCTAGATCTCCACTCTGAAGTCTGCATTTAAACACAAAGCCTCAGAGCTGGAAAACCTCTAAAATTGTATCCGTGAGTGGCAATTAAACTGGTCTAAAGTCAAAGTCTTAGAATTTGCCCTACGAAATTCTTAGATGATTTTTCAACAGGAGGTAGCTTTACTACTTCTAGTGAGTAGTCCCTGAAATGTTCTCAAACGCTCAAATTCAGAATTTTTTTTTCTATAATATTTATTTTGGGGGAGAGTGCAAGCGGGAGAGGGGCAGATAGAGGGGGCAGAGGATCTGAATTGGGTTCTGCGTGGACAGGCTGAAAGCAGCGAGCCCAATATGGGGATCGAACTCACAAGCTGTGGAGATCATGACCTGAGCCAAAGTCGGATGCTTAACTGACTGAGCCACGTAGACCCCCATAAATTCAGAATTTTTAAAACTTAATAGTTCCTCTTCCTAAAAATAACCAAGTACAGGTTAAGTATTGATTACTATTAAACACAAATATTATTTTAATGCTAAATGTTAATAAGAGCTTTTATTTGTTAGGAAATCAAATCCAAAGACATCAGATAAGTGATTTGCTTAAAACCATTAAAGTGTTATCATTAATTAAAGCTAAAAGCTGACTTTAGAAATTACACTCAATTTCAAATACCATGTGCTTTGCATTATTCCACATTAACAAAGGCTTATAAAGGAGATTAGAGAATTATTAAAAATGTTCAAAAATGAAGATTTAGTATTTATAAAATGTGATTTTTTAGATAAAACACCTACTTCAGCCATCTCTTCTTCTTCCTCTTCTTCTGAAGTTACTTCTTCTGTTGTCCCATTCTGAAAAGGAAAAAGAATTTGCTAGGGCTACACAGAATAAGCACACACTGAGTACCTTAGAAGACTTTAGGGACAAGCTATCATTCATCTGTCACTAGAATTCCACTAAAAGAACTCATTAAAGTTGAACATTTACTTTTAAATCCAGGTTTGATGTGACAAATAATATTTATCAGTTTTTTAAAAAGAAACAAATTTTGAACAATTCAACTTAATAGATGCTTTGGGAATAAACAAAGGCAATTAGTCAATTATAAAGCAAAACTTCAGAAAATTCTGAAACATTCTAAAGAAAACATTTTACTCATATGGCTATGTACATAAGGTTAAAGCTACTGACTTCTTCCACTTAAAATAAATATCCCAAACTTTGGTTTCCTTAAAACAGCTACCTTTTTAACTTATATTTTAAAAGGTCAAATGTGTTAGTTATAAAGAAGTCGACCTTTCACAAAACTAAAAATTATAAAATGATCACCATTTTACTATAGAGCCACTTTTCTTTTTTACATGTCATTTATCACAGAATACTTCTCTACAAGACACAATTTGCCACTCATTCACAAGGAACCTGATGGGGTTTAAGGAAGGACCTTCATAACTAGTTTTCGCAGAGCTCAAAAAGACAACTTTTCTAAACCAGAGCACAGTTGTCTACAATACAGTGGATAAAGTTAGGACGATTTTTCTTTCTTTCCAGAAATACTTGCTGTATTTGTTCCAACTACAGCTGGAACAAATTTATTGTTTAAGAGGCCTAACTTGATGGCCTCTTAAGTGTGGGTATCAGAGCCAGAGAGAAAGGCACATTTTAAAAAATATAACTCAACACAGCAGCAAAATCACCTTTTCCTTTTACTCAGAGGAGTTGAAAAGTCTGCCTGCCAGAACCTCCCCATTCCCATGTCATAGGCAGAGCATAGGTGTACAAGTCAGCGGGGGAGGAGGCCATAGCAGAAAAGAGTGACAATTGCGGAGGACAGTCACATCAACCATTGACAATGATCAATGGTATGCCTCATCTATGCAGACAGCCAAGTATTGCCAGATATTTGAAGAAAACCAGCAATCGGGGGGGGAAGCACCAAGTTGAACAAACAGAACAGGTGACCTGAAGCATTATTAATGAAGAAAATAAAACAAAAAAATCTAATTGGAATCTTTAGCAATACTTGAGAAGGTATTACATCCACAAAATATAAAAAAATTTCTGTGCAAAGGAAAAGGCAATTCTAGGAAATCAAAAAGATTCTATCAGGAAAAGAAAAAAAAGAAAAAAAAAAAAAGATGAACAAGATGACCAAGTTGTGACATTGCTTTAGAACAATGGAGAAAAAGGATACAGGGGATGGGAGAGGAAGGGGTACAGAAAAAGAAGAGTTAAGGGAAATGGGAGATAGGAATACAGAGAATTAATATTCATCTGTAAGACTGAGGGAAAGAAATAAGAGACAAAGGCTGTCAAGCTAAAGAAAGACCTCAGATATGAAGTGGCTGTGAATGCCCCAAAGGAATATTGAAAAGTAAAATTCTGTACTTCACAGTTAAAAAAAAACAAAAAACACCTACCAATGTCCGAAAAGAAAAATTATAGAAAAAGAAGAATCAGGCATCAGGATTTTCACCTGCAGCAATAAATCCTGGAAGATAAAAGTGTAAAGAACCTAGAAGACACTCAATTATGAACTTAGAATTGTGTATGTAGTTCCATCAGGACAGGCACGATTCCTGTGTTTCTTTCACCTCTGTATTCTCAGCACCTATATAGAGTACTTTACACAGAGTCAGATAGGTAGGTGTTGAATAAATAATAAAAACAGATACTGAGTATTCAAGGAACACTCTCCATATACATTCCCAGAAATCCTTTCTAGAAATAAAAACAGAGGACATGATTCAGGGATATATTTTTGGAGGTGGGAAGCAACCATGGAATACAAGAAACGGCAATAAGCAAAGACATAATCACACCAATGGTTAAGTTGAGGCAATTGTTGATAATTCAGCTGGGAAGCCATATTCTCTGACAAGAGAAAAACTAAAAATAGTCCAAAAGCCACCTAAGAATGTTAAAAAATTTTTTCTAAAGAACTCTTAAGAAGAAATTGACCCTCATGTCCCAGTAATCCAACTTCTAAGTATGTGCCCAGAAAAATGCTTGCACAGGTGTCCCACGAATATAGAGAAGAATGAACATGGTAGCACTATTGCTTTTATTTTTTTTTCAATATATGAAGTTTATTGTCAAATTGGTTTCCATACAACACCCAGTGCTCATCCCAAAAGGTGCCCTTCTCAATACCCATCACCCACCCTCCCCTCCCTCTCACCCCCCATCAACCCTCAGTTTGTTCTCAGCTTTTAAGAGTCTCTTATGCTTTGGCTCTCTTCCACTCTAACCTCTTTTTTTTTTTTTTCTTCCCCTCCCCCATGGGTTTCTGTTAAGTTTCTCAGGATCCACATAAGAGTGAAACCATATGGTATCTGTCTTTCTCTGTATGGCTTATTTCACTTAGCATCACACTCTCCAGTTCCATCCACGTTGCTACAAAAGGCCATATTTCATTCTTTCTCATTGCCACGTAGTATTCCATTGTGTATATAAACCACAACTTCTTTATCCATTCATCAGTTGATGGACATTTAGGCTCTTTCCATAATTTGGCTATTGTTGAAAGTGCTGCTATAAACATTGGGGTACAAGTGCCCCTATGCATCAGTACTCCTGTATCCCTTGGGGTAGCACTATTCCTAATAGCAAGCTGGAATCAACTCCAATGGATAAAAATGTTATGGTGTATTCAAACAATGAAATACTGAAATGAAAAAGAACTCCAGCTACACATAATATGAATAAATTCAAAACACAATGTTAAGCAAAAGACAGACATGAAAGAACACATATGACTCTTAACATGAAGCTTAAAAACAGGCAACAGTAAACCACATTGTTCAGAAAGGTACATGTAGATGATAAAACTAGAGAAAAGGAAAAGATTAGCATAGAAGGGAATGATTATCTGGAAGGAGCCTCCAAAAGGTTTCTAGTGCTAGCAATAGTCTGTTTCTTCACATGGGTGGGGACTGGGTGGTCATTCCCAGGTATTCACTGTAACTATTACACTAAACTTATGGACAAAAGATGGAATCAAACCACTCAGGAAATACAAACTATTTAGAAAATAAATACACTACATTTTAAAACTTATGCAATGAAATCAAATAGCGCTAAGAAAATGTATACTTTTGTTAAAAAAGCAATTTAAATCACAATGATCCAATAAACTAGAGAAGCAAAAGGAGAGCTAAGACTCACACAAAAATAAAGAAAATTAGATTTAAAAAAATAAAAGGACTGATTCTTTCAAAAGACCAATAAAACAGACAAGCTTCTGGAAAGTAATCAACGATAAAGAAAACAACTTTAGAAATGAAAAGAGCTTCATAACCATAGATTCAAAAGTATAAATGAAGTCATCATTTTTTTAGAATCTAAAATTACTAAAACTGACTAAAGGAATGGAAAATATGAAAACTAATACACGGAAAAACATGGATCAGGCTCAGATTTTCATTTAAACCAGGGTTTCTCAACTTTGGAAGTACTGATAATTGGTGCTAGATAATTCTTCGTCATGCACGACTGACCTGACATTGTAGCACATTTAGGAACATCCTTCTTCCCACAAAATGCCAACAGCACCCCCACCCAACCAGTTGTGACAACCAAAATTAACTCTGGATGTTTCCAGAGGCCTCATGAGAGGCAAAACTGGACCCTGCTGAAAATTTTATTTAAACTGCCCTCGATCTTAGAAAAAAACACACAAAGCTTACCAAGTCATCTTACAAGACTACATAACCTTGATACTGAAATGAAACACAAGAGCCTAAAAAGAAACAAATAAAAAGAAGTATATTACAACTGCACTTAAAGTAGAAAAAGCCAAAAATAAAGTATTATCATATCCATCATGTCCCTCTGGCTGCCACCTATGCAGGTGCTGAGTATTTATTATGAATACAAGGATGATTCACAACTAGTAAATTTCTTCACACAATTCACAAATTATATCTCTACATAGAATTATATGCACAATCATGAAAAAACAAGGTAGATCTACATACACTGTGTCCATAATGTATTGTTAAGTGAGAAACCTAAGGTGCAGACATTCCACAGAGAGAAAATTGAACATAGAACATAACATATTTCTCCCATTTTCTCTCTTTCCTAAGTCTCCACTAAAATTATAGTGAATAAACCCTATATAAATACACAATGATAACAAAAAAGGAAGTGGGGCTACCAGCAGTAAAGAATTCACTCATACTAGCATATGACAATACATGGAAGAATAGTAATTAATGGAGCAAACAAGTAAAATAGGTTAGGGGATTATAGGAGGCTAATTTGTCCCAGAGCACGCTGGAGAGACTCAAGACTCTAAGACACCCAGTAACCTGGACAGCAGGAGTAATGAATAAGCCAGAAAACAGATTAACCAAAAGCCTATACCCAGAACATATTGTCCAATCCCCAAACACACTGCTCCCCCTTATGTCCTTAAGCAGAACCCAGGCAAACATATCTACCTTAAGCAGGAGATTAGAAGGTTTCATATCCAAACAAACCAAATAAACCAATTCCAGCTGACATTTATTATTATACCAGGAAATACAGGGCTGGGGAAGTGGGGTTGGAAATCCCTTTAAATTCCTCCTAAAAAGCTATCAGTTGACAAGTCTTGGCCACAAAGAACTCTCAGTCATCTTTTTAGTATCTCTCTAAAGGAATATATGAATAAGAAAGGGAGGAAAAAAAAACAGAAATATGAATGAGCAATATAGAATAAATAGATATTTGAGGAAAGTCTTCAAAAAGAAAAATTAAGACCAAGATGAACTAGAAAAAAAAAAAAAACTTATTAAAGAGAAAATAGAGATGGTAGAGAGGGAGAGGTTAAGGGTAGCTTACCTTAAGGGTGGCTCCTTAAGGACACTTATGAATACAACTATAAATCAGAAATAAAATGCTATGAATAAAGAATCATCAGAGAACAAGAAAAAGCTCTTAGAATTTATGATATATCATTGGAGAGGACCTCCAATGAACCACATCCCTAGCATTCATCCCCTTATCTGGTCCCCTCCCAAAGCCAATCTGGGCTGGTCCCATGACTTGCTTTAACCAATAAATGTGGTAGAAATGACACTGGGCCAATTCCATATCTAAGCCTTAAAAAGGCCTGACAGCTTCTACTTTTGTGCTCTTGGAAGCCAAAAATTAAAAATTCTGACTACCTTCATGAATAAAGAGAAGCCAAAAGAAAGGGTCCATCCAAGAAGAGGATGAGATGCCATGAGAAAAGATCTGGGTGAAGAAATACCAAGGTACCACACATATGAGTTAAAAAGCCATTCTGGACATTCCAGAGCAGTCATGTTTCCAAATGACTACCAGTCCCAGCCACTATCTGACTGTGCAAGTGAAGCCAGCAGAAAAAAAAAAAAAAAAAAACAACTGTCCAGCTAAGCCTAATCAACCCACACAATTGTAAGAAACAGAATAAACTAAGTTCGGGGTAACTGGTTAAGCAGCAATAAATCAAAGCCAAAAAGTTTTGCTGTCCAAATAATATATTCAAAAATATATTTGAAAAGATAAACTTTTCATATCTGAAAAGAAAAAACTTCCAGAATTTTAAATTAAAAGATAGAGACAGAATATGGAGACAATATAAAAGATACAAGGACTCAAGTAAAGAGGTCTAAAATCCCATTAGTAGGCATTCCGAAAATGAATAAAGAAAATGGAAAGGAGAAAGTTATCACAGAAAAAAATACAAGCACACTTAACCAAGGAGAAAGATTAAGGAGTCCACTTAGGAAAAAGACCCATCCATACTTAGTGTCCAGCAACAGGGCAGGGGGTGGGGGGTGGGGGTGGGGGAGAGAGAGACCACAACTAAAAATACTCCATTGTAATATCTGAGAACACCAAGGAAAAGATGAACTCTTAAAAGTTTCCCAAGTTAAGCATAGAAGAGTAAGACTTAAAATGGCATCAGGCTTAAACAGCACCATTGGCTAAAAGATGACAGTGCAGTCTTTGATATTCTGAGGGAAAATTATTTTCAACCTAGAACCACATATTCAACCAAACGATCAAATGTGACCATAAAATGTAATAGTATGTAACATTTATTTGTCATTTACTATGTGCCAGGCACTGCTCTAAATGATTTACATGTACTAACTCATTTAATCTTCCTAGTTTCTCCCAAATATAGGTACTACTACTATTTCCCCCATTTCACAAACAAATTGATGCACACTGTGGTTGGGTAATTATCCCAAGGTCAGACAGCTAATAAGCAGCAGAACCAAGATTCAAACCTATAGTGGTCGGGCCATATATTTTTAGATGTTAGAACTCAGAAAGTGTACTACTCCTTCATGCTAGGATTCTACTTGAGGATGTACTCAGGCAAAATGAGAAAGGGTAAGCAGAAAGGTAACATGAGATCAGGTAACAATGGATCCACACTAGCAGAGGAGACAAAAATTTCAAATGACAGCTACATAGCCAGACCAGAGAACAACCTGCCAAGACTGGTGCAGAAGAACCAAAGGCTCCAGAGAGACAGAACAGAAAAGGGACAGGACACCACTTTCTAAACTAAGAATTATTATAAGGAGGACACTGCAAAAACAAAAAGCTCTTGTAAGAATGTCGTAATAGAAAACTCTATACCACAAAGTCCTAATGATAAATAATAATTCATATGACTAAATGTAACGGTGTTTTAGGAAGGGGAGATGGCCCGGAAGCTGGGTGGTCTAAGAGCTAAATCCTTATCTACTTATAGTACAAAGTCAATAAATTAAGCCGTAAATAGGTAAATCTGGAAATCCAGAAAAATCAGAGGTGGTGGTGAACTAGTAGGCACTTCAATAACATACGGGTTAGGCCTTAAGAAGCACAGATAGGCTTAAGGAGATGGCATTCCAGGTGAAGGTCAATGAATAGGCAAAGGCAAAAAATTGAAGAAGAAACAGTTATGGAAATCAGGAATGTTAACAAAGACAAAAAGGTAGCTGGTAGTCCGGGGGAGGCAGTTGTTTCCCTGGTCAGGTCATAGTAAATACCAGCAGCTCCAAAGACTAAAAAGGTTATTTTTAGTACTTAAAATAAAACAAACAATTCAACAAGACTAACTTCTAAATAATTTGTATAATAAGAAGAAAAATTATCCTGGTTTTACTTTTGCTTGAGACAATTTATTTTAGCTCTTGAACACTAGAGAATTTTTACTTTACCTGACCCGTGGGTATTGGTTGATCTAGCATCTCAACATCCAGGAGCTTAGGAAGGTTATATAATCTGCAGAGTTCACATATCAACCACTTCAATTGCTGACGAAGCTACAAAACACATTTCAGTAAATAAGCATTATGTTAAAGAGCCCTTAGAAGACATGAATAATGCTATGACTATTGTAACCAATCCAGTAGGAAATGAAAAAGTTTGTTACTGCTCAGTTACAACTTACAGATAAAATAACAGTCTTTAAGAAATATTTTTAGGGGCCCCTTGTATAAGAAAGTTACTATGGCCTGGGGCACCTGGGTGACTCAGTCGGCTGAGTGTCCGACTTTGGCTCGGGTCATGATCCCACTGTTCATGAGTTCGAGTCCCGTGCCAGGCTCTGGGTTGACAGCTAAGAGCCTGGAGCCTGCTTTGGATTCTATGTCTCCCTCTCTGTCTCCGCTCACACTCTGTCTCTCTCGCTCTCAAAAATAAACTTTAAAAAAAGAAAAAAAGAGAAAGAAAGTTATGGCTTGAGTACAATCCCTACAACTAATACCTAGCAGAATGACAACAGCAAAAGTGCCTGAAGGAGAGCTCTAGACATTGTCCAATTTTCAGTTGCTAACTTCTTTTCTTAGAAACTTACAACTTCAGACAAGAATACATTTACATTAATGAGGCTACAAAATATAGAGGCAGTGTTGTTACACATGGGTTATCAAATTATACATTCCAGTCATATTCATTTACAAGTAGAGACAAATGTTGTCTAGCAGACAGACCCTTGGAATCTAGAGGAACTTGGATACAGCATCTAATTCCCTGAGTTTTTGAGGGTCCCCATCTATAAAACAAGGAAATTGAGAACTTCTTATAATGGTAAAGATTAAATAAAACCTTCTGGGAAAACATTTGGCACTTAGTAGGTTCTTAAGCATTTGTCTAAAAAAAAAAAAAGGAAAAAACTCACTAGGAAAACTGCATGGAATAACTCAGTAAGTTCCCATTTTTACACCCAGGTTGTTTCGTAAATATATTTAAGCAAAGAAGGTAAATTATGTTTATGAACATGTCTTTCATTGTTGGAAACGAACAGTTTTTAATGTATAAGTTTAGGAATTGTGGTCTAAGAACCATGTTCAATACTTAGTAAACTTTACCTGGAACTAGTAAGGTAACTTATTTCACCTGGTCAGGAATAGTTTCCTGGATGTCTCTGATCAAGAAAAGAGATGAAGAAGCAGGTTTATGAAGGACTAAGAAAACAGAAGATTAAAATGGGTTAAACAAAGCAAAGAATAAGACTTTCCAAAGTAGTCAAAGGAACAAGCAGAAATTAGGAAAGCTGAACAGTAAATTAGGATTAAAAAAAAAATCCTCAAGCTTAAAAGGCAGCAAAGCCCCTGTGGATTTACCCCTCCAACAAGCTCTGCTTTAAGAACATAATGAAGATAAGAAAGGGAGACCTGGACACAGACCCAGCCACTCCAAGTCCTGGCAAAGAAGAGTGCTGTGGCAGTGCTGTGGGAAGAGCAGCAGTGTAGTAGAGTCATACCAAGCAACAGGAAAAACAGGGTTGTACATCTTTCAGGAATTTCAGTTTCACCCTCCTCCCCCACCAATCCTCCCAAAAGCATTTGAAGGACGGAAGAAACTAAGATGGTTGGAAAAGATTTAAGAAATATTTAGAAGGTATTTAGAAACTTACTAGGTAGTTTGGGGAGGGGAGGTGTCAGGAAATATAGGTATAAAAAAACAACTTTTAGGGGCGCCTGGGTGGCGCAGTCGGTTAAGCGTCCGACTTCAGCCAGGTCACGATCTCGCGGTCCGTGAGTTCGAGCCCCGCGTCAGGCTCTGGGCTGATGGCTCGGAGCCTGGAGCCTGCTTCCGATTCTGTGTCTCCCTCTCTCTCTGCCCCTCCCCCGTTCATGCTCTTTCTCTGTCCCAAAAATAAATAAAAAACGTTGAAAAAAAAAAAAAATTTAAAAAAACAACTTTTAGTTCCCAGTTTCAGGCACAGGTGTGTAAAGCTTCATTATTTCATTTTGTCCCACTCACAATCACAAAAGAGAGTTACTGAAGGGAAACTTGATGGGGGTGGTAGAGTACTTCCAGGCAGGTAAGTTTAAATTCAAATGTAATCATTTTTAACAGCCATGGCACATCCAAGTGAGATTCCCTGATCTATGTGATATATAAACAGTTATATGGGTTTGAAACTTAGGAGATAAATTTTAGCTAAAGATACAGATTTAGGAATCCCTGGAATATAGACTATAATTTAAATAACAGTAGTCAAAGATTTCTCAGAGAAAGCACAGAATGAGAAGAGGCTGACCAAGGGAGAAGAGCTCAGGGAAGACCAGGGGAAACAGGAGACAGTAAGTAATCTGATGCAATTCTTCGTAAGATTATCAGTTCCCAGAGGACAGGGATAGGACTTGACTTTTGTATCCACCACTTATCACAAAGCCTGGCATAGAAGCCAGTCAATTAAAAACAAAAACAAAAAAGCTTCCATGTGTTCTATTAACAGTTTCCTGTATACATGGGGGGGGGGGGGGGGGGAGTATGCATAAACTCACATAGATAGCACAGATACAGTTTTTTGTTTACAACATTGTATGCGAAAGGGGCCAGGTTATAAACAATATTCAGTGCCTTGCTTTTTCACTGGTAGATCCTAGAAAGTTGCATGTGTTTCTATGGAAAGACTGGCTGCATTCTTTTTAATTACAATATAATATTATATCATAAAACCATTAACAGTAATTTTTATTTAATCAGCTTTTTACTGACAGACTTTAAGTAATAAAGGTTTGTTAAATGGAGAAATGTTTTAACAAGGGAACAATCAACAGTTTCTAAATGGTGCAGAGAGATCAATGTTAGGGTTAAAGGAGTCCCTGGATTTGGCAACTAGAGATAAAAAATCTTGGTTCAACAATGAAGACAGAATCCAGATTATAATAAAAGAAGTAAAGCAAAGGTGAGGAAATACAGCTTATTCTGTCAAGAAACTAGGTTATAAAATAACTGGCAGAGACTATTAACAGTAGAGGGTGATTTGTTTTTTGTCTTTTATGTAAATATATAAATTTTTTAGAATAAAATGAGGCCCACTTTTATGCTGTCATTTTGAGTATTTTTGGACGAAAAATTTTAGATACTGAAAAATAACCCAGTCATTTCTACTATTATAAAACTTACACCTTTAGATCTTTTCAGAGGTAACCTCCTAAAGGAGATAGCAGTAAGGAGGTTATCTTTCCCTGTCCTGTCACTCCCCTGCTACAGATGTGAATATGTGTGTCTAGCTTTTTACTTTTACCTCTAACCTTCATGGCTCTCCAGATCGACTTTTTTTTTTTTTAAGTTTGTTTATTTTGAGAGACAGAGACAGAGAGAGAGAGAGAGAGAGAGAGAGAGAGAGAGCGAGAGCGGGGGAAGGGCAGAGAGCGAGAATTCCAAGCAGGCCCTGCAATGTCAGCACAGAGCCCGATGTGGGGCTCAAAGCCACAAACCAAGAGTTCATGACCGGAGCCAAAACCAAGAGTCTGAGGCTCTGAGCCACCCAGGGTGCCCCCAACCTACTTGTAAAATACTCTTCAAACTGATGTTTTTCTGTTAATTTTAAGCATAAATGTGTTTAAACCACCTATAACTCATTTTGACAAAAATCTGAGGTAAGATTCTAACTTTCCCCAATGGTCAGTTCTCCCAATAGTATTCATAGAATAATCTACCTTTCCTTTTATTTTAACTCATTTTAACTTATTCTGAATTATCAATTTCATGACTCTGTTTCTAAACTTCTATTGTCTTTGTCCAGTCCAGTGCCAGTATACAATATTTTTATTTAATATCTTTTGGACAACTCTCATTACTTTTTTCAACTATTATTTTTTTATTATTTACTCTTTAAAACAAACTTTAGAGTCATTTTGCCAAGTTCCAAAAATAAGACTATTGGGACTTTTAGGGGAATTAACTGCATTCAATTTATAAATTAACATGAAGCTATGGAGATAACTGACATTTAAAATACGGAGTCTACCCATCTAGGAACACAGTAGTCAAGTCTTCCATGTTAACTTTAATAAAGGATATAAAACTGTATAGAATATGACCTCAACTACTTAGAGTCTATGTATTTTACTAGCAAGAGAAAAAATACTGCTAGAAAATAGCTATCATTGTCAACAGTGGTTATATCAGGCAAAAATATTGTAAAGGATTTTTATTTCCCTTCATTCACTAAGTTTTCTTACAATAGTTGCTTAGTTTTATAATAAAAAAGTTGTTAATTTTTTTTTGTAAAATGGAAAGTTACATTTCTTGGTACATTAAAAAAAATCCCAAAAAACCAAAAACACTTTTTCTGGCTTTTACTGCAGTTACAGACTCCTGACAGAGAAAGCAATTCCCTAACACTAGCATTGATGTCATTCTAGCATTATTTCCCCTCACATCCACCTCAGTTCTTTTTCCCTTTTTCTACCTTTTACTTTGGGTAGTGATCCCTACCAAAAATGCTTGGTTGGTTTAATAATCACAATTCATTGAAAAGAGACCACTTAATTCACCTAAATTAAAGTTTAACTAATGGGGAATAAAAAAGATAAATCAGGTAGTAAATAGAATTTGAAGGCCAGAAAACAAACAAACAAAACTGGTCTTCAGCTCCTTTAAGATTATCAAATAATCATTAATCAGACTTTTTTTTATTATATGATCTCTTAACACCTAAGTTCTATATATAATGTTTTTGAGGAAAAAAGAAAGTAGCTTGGCTTATTTTCTCACCGAATTGTTGTTCTTAGTGTCTTCTAGACGTTCCAGAACTGATGTCAGATTTGGGTCATCGGAGTCCACAAACCATATTGGTGAAGAAGACGGGTAAGATTCCTGTTACAAAGACACCTATGTTAAACACATTTTCATACCGACTAACCTAGATATGCAAATACACTACACCACCCACCAAATAGCACAATGACCATGGATTTAAGTAAAATATATCAGGGGGAAGAAAAGCAACACATTAACATCTATGACTGGAGAAAAGTTTCTTTTTATGGATATTTTTTAAAACAAAGTTTTATGGTATAATCTTGCCTGCTCCATGTCAGATAATCTATAAATTTAAAATCAAACAAAAAGAGTTTACCCAGCAAGCAGTAGCATTTAAAATAGAAAATAATACACTGCAAAAGTTATGTTTTATCAAAAGCTGAAAAAAAAAAAACAAAAAACAAAACGGTACTCAAGCACCAGGAAGATGGACTTCCTTCCCTTACAAAGAATGGTCAATCATGGCCTGGATTCTCCAGCTTTAACATTTTTTTAAGGGCTTTAAAATCTGGAATCATAAATAAATCCCTCAAAAAGCAAAAACAAAAGACAAAAAAAAAATTAAAAACAAAAAACCTCACAACCTTGAAGTATAATCTATAAATTTAAACCATACTCACTTTTGCCTTTTAATATAAGAAAGCTACATTTAAAAAAAATTTTTTAACATTTATTTATTTTTGAGAGACAGAGAGCAAGGGAAGGGCAGAGAGAGAGGGAGACTCAAAACCTGAAGCAGGCTCCAGGCTCTGAGCTGTCAGTACAGAGCCTAATGCAGGGCCCAAACCCAAAACCGGGAAATCACGACCTGAGCTGAAGTTCAATGCTTAACCGACTGAGCCACCCAGGCACCCGGAAATCTACATTTCTAAACTTTATCTAGATGAGATCTAACTCCATTTTTAAAGGTAAAAAAGCAAAGGAGTACAAACTAGGCACATGTTTTTAAATCCATATAGACGTTAAAATGCTTTTTAAAAATCTTCTCACTATACTCTCTGAGCAATTATAGAAGTTACTTTTAAGTTTTTCTCCATTAGAAAATTGGCCCTAAAAAAAAATTTAAAAAAAAATCCCATTTAATTTTGCCTTTTTCCTAATAATTTTCATCCCTTCTCAGACTATAGAGAGGGATGTGGTTTCCAAAGGAACAGATCTCTTTAATTAGGTTAAGGTTATTTCCTAAATATAGCCAGTGTTAGAAGGCAGAACAAACAGCAATATAGCGACCATATGCTACATACAGCTTTCACTTGCCATTAGAAGATGGGCTTTTGAGACAGGCATTCTTCTTGTACAGCCACTGTCTGTGTGCTACAGCTCAGAGGTCAATGATGTTCTTTAACACTGTAGTGAGCGACCTCTAAAACAGTCCCAATAATCCTACCTGGTAATTCCCTCCCCTAGACCTAATGACTCACTTTTAGCAAACAGTACATCAAATAATGGGATGTCATCTCTAGGATTAGGTGACAAAAAGATGAGAACTTCTGTGTTGCTCACCCTCTCCTGCTCTTTTCATTTTTTCTGACTGAAGCCATCTCCCTATTGAGAGGCAAGAGACAGTGCAGCCTCTGACCAACTGCCAGCTAGAAACTGCAGCCCTCAGACCTGAGGCCTGTAAGATTAATCCTACCAAAAACGATATGAATGAGATTGGAGACAGATTCTCTCCCAGTCTCACTTTGAGAGCACTGCAGCACTAGTCAACCCCTTTACTGTCTTGTGAGAGACTCGGAGCCAGGGAACCTGATAAGCCATGCTCAGATTCCTGACCCACAGAAACTGAGATAATTTTTGCTGTTTTAGGCTGCTAATTTTGTTACAGAGCAATATAGAACTAACTCGAGTTCCATAAAATTCCAACATTTTATTCCATTGCAAACTGGGTACTATCAAGAAATGCTAGTTATGTATTTTTAAAAGCACAATTACATATGTTGATTTTTAAAAGTTAATGAACAAAGCACATGCTTTTACCTACAATAGATATTTACTTTGTTCATTTGTACTGTTTTCTATTGCAAATTAGGGAAAAGTCATTAATACTAGATACTAGCAACAGAACAATTAGATTCTAGACATGGAAAAACAATTTTGCAGAACAGGATTAAAGCAGCATTGCTTTAAGAACTATAATCTCAATTTCATTATAGTTCAAGCCAAACGGAACAGAGTATTTTTAAAGCACTTTACCAAGTATTCTTTGAAGAACAAAAAATTGTACTGAAGGAGGATATCATTGTGTCTATTTGGTAATGGTTTATTTTGTTTTCCCACTCCTCTAATTCTCATGGTGTCCCAAATCTCTACACAAAAAGAAACTTGGTCTTCAAAATTAATCCTATTCTCAAAGAAAACTATTTATCGAGTATTGCATTTTCCTCTTCAAATTCTTCAGCCAAGTTTAGGAACATACCACTAGACCTTAGTTTTGTATTTGCAACCTTAAAAACAACAGTAACAACAACAACAAAACCTAGATTTAGAATTTCACTGTGTAGATTACTTCTGCATAAGCAAAATAAAATATATGAACTGTTGCTCTGGACTAAAACCCCTTAAAACCATATTATGAGAACTGAAACAACAAAAAATTATTGAGACCAGTTACCACCCATGACATGTTCTTCCATTCCTATACATGAGAAGGTAGGATATATAGTTGATCTAAGCAACTATGTCAACAATTTTCAAAGTGGGGCCCTTGAACCCCTAGGTCCAAACTACTTCTACAAGAATATAAACTGCCTTTTTCAATGTATTGACATTTGCACTAAAGGTATGCATACAATGGTGTGTAAAACTGCTGGAACCTTAGCACAAATAAAGGCAGTGACACCAAACTATACTTATAGTCATGGTATTCTTCACCACTATGCATTCAAGATATTTAAAGCACAAAGAAAAAGGTGTTTTAGTTAAGAATATCTGTGAAGAAGTTATTTTACTAAACCTCAAATCCTTACATAGGTCTTTTTAATATGGCAACTGATGAAATGGAATGCACACATGAAAACTCCTACGGAATACTTGAGAAAAAGCATTTACGTGACCGAGCTGTGAAGTAAACTAACCACTTTAATGGAACACCAATTTTACTTGAAAGGATGACTGACAGACAATGGTTATTTCAACTTGGGTTTTTGACAGAGGTTTTCTCAAAAAAAAAGAGTGTTATTTCAAGGAAAGCAAAGGACAGTATTTATTATTGCCAATAATAAAATTCAAGCTTTCAAGCAAAAATTAGAATTTTTGAAAACCTGTATCTACCACCATGAGCTGGAGAGCTTTATCTTAACATAATGCTTTCATGTTATATAATAAACATATCAACATTTAGAAGATTTCAGTGAACGTATTTTCCAAATAACCAATGGATGTTATAAATCATGCAAGGGGGCAGGGGATGGACTAAATGGGTGATGGGCATTAAGGAGGGCACTTGTCTTGATGAGCACTGGGTATTATACGTAGGTGATGAAAATTCTACTCCTGAGGCTATTTTACTATATGTTAACTAACTAGAATTTAAATAAAAATTTTTTGGGAAAAAAAAACATGCAAGAGAAGATCCATCCATTCACAGTTCAAGAAAAACCTAATTTTGGTGAAGTATTCAAAAAGAATAACTATAATTGTTTAAATGGCTATTAAAATATTTCTACTTTTCCAACCAAGTGTCTGTGAGAGGCTGAATTTTCTTCATAATATTTCATTCAAAACAACATATCCCCACAGAGTGAATGTAGAAAGAAATGACAGGCCAGACATCAAAGACATTTATCAGAAATGTAAAATTATGCCACTATTCTCACTAAAATGTTTTGGTGTAGAAAATGTAGCCATTTTTCATAATAATATTTTTATTAACATGTAATGGGTTTATTTCAATGAATATTTTAAATATTTGTTTTAATTTCTAATGATAAATGTTAACATATAACCTACAAAAACAAAGGCTCCTTGGGCCCTCAGTATACTTTTAAATAGTATAAAGGAATCTGGACTCCAAAAAGAATAGCTACCTTCTCCACACCTCCTCCCACTTGGCCCAGAATGTCTTCCTTGGAAAAAACATCCCTTCACCATTCTATATTAACTGATGTGGTTCCACTGGAGCTAGTTTTCCTAACTCCTTCCCATCCTCCTACCTCTTTCCCTTGACTCAAAACTTGGTCACAGGGCTCTAATGAGCCCATTCCACTCCCAGTGATTAGCGGTCAGGTGGGCTTAACCAGGCAAATCTAGGTCTTCTCTGGGACTAAAATTCTCTTTCTGGGAGATCTGGAGTCATAAGGACAATGCTGGCCAGCCTGGGGTAGCCAGCATTTATCTTACCAAAACAAAAAGGGTTTATATAAACCCTTTTCTAGAAGGTCATAGATACTAGTATTTTCTGCCATGACTTGAGACTGCACACTTGCTAACATTTTTGCCAATCTGTTAAATAAAAGGTTCTACCTGGAAAGGGAAAAAAGTTCCTATACAATATAATTTGTTAGAGCTCCAGAAACCAGTTCATCAGTAAGAATGGAAAGCCATCACTTCTAGGAAAGTCTCAAAGGATAATGTCCTCCATGCACAAGATTTAGCTCTAGCTATTTATGTCCAAAACATTACTTAAAATAGAAAAAAAAAAACAAAACAATAGAAATCACCTATACGTCCAATACCAGGAAACATGACAAACCCCATGTTACAGTCCTACAATAGAACACCACATGATAATGGAGGACATTATAGAGGAATAACTTATGACAGATCTACAATTCTGTCAAGTAAAAAAACAGATTACAAAACAATCTGACATTTAAGGGAGAGGAAGTCTATATAAGCATAGGAGAAAAAAGAAGACAAGATATATATCAAAAATTTGATAGTAGTGTCTTCTGAGTGGTAAAATTACAGGTGATTTTTTTTCCCCATTTGTGCTTATCTGGTTTCTCAATTTCTTACAATAATAATGTCTTGTTTTCTACATTATAAAACATCCACCACCACCACCACCTCTGGAAACTAAGTGTGCACAAACTTTGCATCACGTTCAAGGTTTGTTCAGTGTAATATTTAAAAAACAATCTACTTCGGGGATGCCTGGGTAACTCAGCTGGTTAAGTGTCTGACTCCTGGTTTGGGCTTAGGTCATGATCTCATGGTTCCAGGGGTTTGAGCCTCAAGTCAGGCTCGGTGCTGACAGTACAGAGCCTCCTTGGGATTCTCTCCCTCTCTCTCCACCCCACACCCCTGCTCCTGCTTGTGTTTCTCTCTCTCTCAAAATAAACTTTAAAAAAAAAAAAAAAAGACAATCTACGTCGAACAGCATCCAAAATTATGACCAATAGATTTAAATCTAAGCATACTCTCAATCTCTCAAATATATGAAGCATTTTAATTTTTACAACTAAACATTGTATATCTTGAAAAGATAGTTTCTGTACTATTTCTCTTTAAAATAACCTACAATGTGCCAATTTTAAGCACTTGGATGGTGCTCAAAAATCTCAATATAAGTTTAAACAGTTTTCTTTACATTGTATGTTTCAGTGCTTATAACACAGCTCTTTTTCACCACAGTTATGAAAATTTTAGACCTAAATAAACAATTATCTAGGCATCTAATTACTCAGGACCTTTTTTCCTCCTATTCTATTAGTTGTATCAGGCTTGCAGGATGAAGTTGTCTGTGACCACCACCATACAGGTTATAAGGGAACAAATTTTCAAACAAGTTCATCACCACTACCATTATCACCATAAAATGTTACATTATCTTAATCTGAGGCAACACAACTCAAGGTTAATCAAACCAACCTCTTAGCCCATCATTGCTTATGAAAATTATGTCTAATTCAGAAATAACTTGTGTCTACTTTCTACGTAAATCCACTAAGAGATCAAAGTGTGGCTCAACATTAAGCACCCGCCAGCAAAACTGCCTTCCAGACTGCTCAGTTTCTGCTATCTTTCCAAATAATAGAACATAGAACATGGCCATCTCCAAGGACTTCATAACTTTTTGAAAACTGGTGCACAAAACTTTTTGCTGAAGTTTCAGAGGTATAACAGTTGTAATTCTTCCAGAGTCCAGTTATGGGACACACTACTTTCACATTCTGTTGTTCAGTAAATGTGGGGTGGAGAACAAAACTGACAGAATTACCTTATAGGACCCTAATAAAAGTCTAACTGCTCTGACATTAAAAAAATAAAAAGCTACCAAAAAAAAGAAATTACTCCCTGCTAATCATTTTATAAGTACACAACTAAGTAACATGATCAGAGCCCACAAAAGCAGAATGAAAAATCTGATACCTGGTGAAAGAAAAATACACACATACCCTGTAATCTGAAAAATACTTAAGTGTTCTGAGTAGCAGATTACAGCTAATCAAAACATCACTGTAAGTAAACTGAGGCAGAGAAAGTAAAGGTGCTGAAGAAGAGTCAAACCACCCAATGTGCAGAAACCACTAGACAGTTTCCTTGGTCCGGAGACTGCTTTGTCTTTCAGAATAATCTTTTAGAAGAGAACACAGAACACTGTTACAACAGCCTTGGAAAAGGGAACTCTGGTTCATCACTCTGGCTCTCCAGGAATGCTTTACTTTTGGCAGGGACTGTTTGTCACTTCAATTCCCCACCCCTCAACTAGCTGACATTTATCTAATACTATCCTTTTCCAGGTCTAAGGAAGTTTAACAAAAAATCAAGTTACTAAGGGTATATACAACATTCATAAAATGGAAACCTAAGTCTCCTCTTCATGCATCTGTTCTTTCAAGGGCGGGCATAAAAATGGGGATAAAGGAGGATAGATAGATAACAACTAGGAATTTGACTCTATACTATAAATTGGTCAGATGAATGGAAACAATGATTCCTCTGACCCGAAAGTACCACTAAGGTGTTCAACATGATAGTTCTGCTATTTCCAAACGACTCTCCAGGAGTTCAATTTGGAAAAGTAATCTGTCCCAGGAGGGCAGACCAAAGAAAAAGTCTTGGACTCTTTAACCAAGTTGTTCATGATTTCCTTTGTATAGCCTTGGTGGGGTGTAATCAGTGTAAAGACTAGAAACATGAAAAATTAAGAAATTAACAGCACTGATTTATTTCCCATGTAAATCTGTTAGAAAGCACTTTTCAAAATAAAATGTTATTCAGCCATCAATTTCATAACTGTAGAGGACATTATTCTTGATAAAAAGCTTTCCTATATAAGCTTTCAAGCAGGACAAAAAAGTATTATCTACTTTATAGAAAAATACAGTACAGGAAGTGATTTGCTTAAGGTCCCAGCTATTAAGTATAGACTAAACCTTTTTCTCTCACCTAAACTCCAAGCTCTAACATTTGTTATTTTAGTGTCTGGCTGTGGGGGCAGGGAAGGGAAGGGAATTTTTCACAATGATGAACAGAAATGTAATTAGCGAAACAAAAAAATGCGCTACCACACATTTTACCACTGGCAAATAGTCACTCATGCAGAAAGAGTAATGGTTTATGCTACCCAAACAATAAAAGTATGAAGTTTTATTTGTTTACCAGCTAATTTACATCCTGGGGGGGATTTTTCACTCTGAAACAGTGATTCCCTACCAAGAGTTACCAGATGCCAAGAAGTCCATAAAAGGAGTAGTGGAGTTGCCAAGTCACGTTAGATATCTCAAAAGGACTAAAAGAAAGCCATGTATTAGCTCCCAATAAGGCCACGCAGGTTATTAAGACAGGCTGCTTTGCTTTTAGGGGTGAGCATAACAACTGGATGTTAGCGCTAACTAGCTATTAGATGTCTGCATGACACTCCTTCATATCAGGAATTCACAGAAAACAGTAAGAAAGACTCCTTGAGATTGAAAATAGCATTCTTTCCCTTCATATTTAAGATTAGGACAGATTTATATAACAGGAAAAGATTTACTTCAATTCCCTTGGCTTATAGAGTAAAACATCTGTTTTGTTTTTTACTTCTTAAACCTGTATTTCATATGAAGTCAAATTACAGATTTCCTATCTAGTGACCTTTTAAATCTTAACAATTGTGGGTAGAGAGACAGAGAGAGAGAGAGAGAGAGAGTGCGCACAAAGAGGGCAGAAGGGAAGAGAATCCCAAGCAGGCTCCACACTCAAGCACAGAGCCCAACATGGGGCTTGATCCTAGGACCACAAGCTGAGCTGAAATCAACAGCAGGATGCTCAACTGACTGAGCCACTCAGGTGCCCCTAAATATTTAAATATTTCTTGATGTTACATCTGCACTTTTGACAAACTCTTTGCAGTTAACTTACACAGTAAAGATTTTTGTTCAAACAGAATATAGCTAAAATGGTGGCCTTATAGCCAATAGGACAGATATTTACTGAGCATTTACTGAGTGGAAGATAAAAAGCATAATTATAGACTATTCTTCCCTGCTATCATAAAAAAAAAAGACAATCATCTAAAACTATTATAAACAAAACATAAGAAAACAAGGGGCATCGGGGTGGCTCGGTTGGGCATCCGATTTTTGGCTCAGGTCATGATCTCACAATTCGTGGGTTCAAGTCCCACGTCAGGCTCTATGCTGATGAGCTCGGAGCCTGAAACCTGCTTCAGATTCTGTGTCTCCCTCTCTCTCAAAAATAAACAAATATTTTAAAAACATGTAAAAAACAACAACAGAACCCAAACAGTAAATAGTAAGGTCTACAGAAGGGAGGAAGGGAAAATAAACACTAGCATAAACTGAATATAAACTCATAGAAGAGCCTTGATGGATGGTCAGACATGGAAAGACAGATTGGAGTGGGGTAAGGGGCACATTCCATCTGGGAAAAACTTATGCAGAAACCTGAAAGAAAAAGGGGGCACAGTATCTTTAGAAGATTATTCAGAAACTGGCATGCATGAGTGTAAGGAAACAACTGGTGAGGTACTACTCACTCAAATGTTAAAGAAACTACATAAGTATGTTTCTTGGTGAGCAATGGAAAAGACAGTCTGGTATACAGCAGAGCTCAATAAATATTTGGGAATAAGAGAAAATAAGAAGAAAAATTAAAGAATAGATCAAACTCGTTACTTTTTTTTAAGAGCTATAACCTTGTAGAGAATAGCAATTCACAAACACAGTAGATACGTGTGGCATTTGAAATCCAGTTCCATTTTTCTTTGCTCTTTCCCTCTAAAAAATGGCATGGACACTAGCAAGCCATTCAGATTTTATAAAAACACTTACCTATGCTTAAAGGGTCTTTATCTTTTAGAGATACTCACTGAAATATTTACAGATGAAGTGACAGGTCAAGAACCTGCTTCAGAATAATGTGAGGTGGGGTACAGATGAAATAAGATTGGCCAAAAATTTATCACTGTTGAGGCTGAGTACATGGAGGTTCTCCACACTATTCAACTTCTGTGTAAGTTTGATGTTTGTCCACAAAAAGTTAATACACATTCATACACACTGAGCTTCCATCATAATTATCTTTGGATAATATCTGTCATAATTTTGAGTAGTTTCTACTATGGTACCATTATACCAGTCCCTACCAAATCCTTTCACTGGGTGTCTCTCATTCACTCCTTGCTCCACTTCCTAATCCGGGTCTTCACTCAATACTTTGTGTGCAGCCTACTCCTATCAGCCTATTGTATGGTTCTCAATGTGGGCACTGCTGGCATTTGAAGAGGAATAATTCTTTGTTGTGGCAGACTGCCTGAACATTACAAGACACCTGGCATCCATGGACCCCTGGCACTAAATGCCAGCACAGCAGCACCACCACCCTACAAGCGATTGAGATAACCTAAACCATACATACACATTTCCTAATATCACACACTAATTAAACCTGTAGTGAACTACCCCTAGTGCTAGATGGGAAACACATTTTTCCAACTTACTACCTCAGTAATTTAGTAGCTCCCCACAGCCTACAAGTTCAGTACTCTATCATGCAAACCAGCCCTACCTTTTCCTGGTCATACCCCCAACTTCAACCAGAATAATCACCATGCAGGCCAGTCTCCGTCATGGTCACTACTACTTCCTATTTCCCATCCTTGGAAAATCTTCTCCTTTACCAGCCTCTATCCCCATAATTTGTCAACTCCTAAGCAAAGCACATTTTCTCAAGCTTTGGTGTTTTGGGATTGCATTTCCTCTGCTTAAAATGCACTTCACTCCAAGATTCAACTCACCTGTGGCAGCCCAACTCCACTGTCAGCCTGTCACCAAAGCCTTCTCTGAAGCACCACCCCACGACCAAACTCAAAATTAATTGCTCTTTGACTTTCAGAATGACACCACAGAACCTGGTAACACTTTGTTATGTGAAACTCCTCCCCTAAGATTTAGTTCTGAAAGCAGGGAACGCTTGGTCCAGTTTTGCAGAAACCAGTCAAAACCTAGAACAGAACACCTATATGTTCAATAGATGGCTTCTCTCTTCAGTACAGCACTTGTATTTTTCTTTCAAAAATACACCCTATTCCCCCAGATATTCTTTCTGAAAATTATTTTAAGGTCAATTATCATAACTTTAAGGCCTTTCCAAACTCTGGAGTACCGGGCACACTTTAGGCACCTGAGTAGCCAGGTGCCTAAAAGCACCAAAAGGACTTCACCAAAAGGAATCAAAGACACGAGACTTGAAGGAACATGAAACTACCACCTTGACTCCTGTTATAAGGACCATCCATATTCTGCAGTTTGTAACAATACCCTAAATCAATTTCACCACAGTTTAATCACACACGGTCACGAAAAACATTCAATATTTCAATTATCTTACCAAGTCCCGGGTTTCTAACAAGCTTGCAACTTGAAAGAGTAAGCTTTAAATCGTCTTTTTGGCTTTGGGCAACCTTTTGGCTGCAAATAACTCATTACTTACACACAGGAGGAGCTATGTAAGCAAACACGGATACCACCACCTGCCGAATCCAGGTACAAAGCACCTTTCAGAAACACGTACGCGCGGAGCCAGGCCAGCAGGAAGGGGATAATTCAAACAGTACCAGAGGCTGCATTCTAAACTTTTTTCCCCTCGAATGCATCAGTTTTCAATAGCAGTTTTTCCTTAACACAAACTTAAAAATAATTGGGTGAATAAGCAGGACCAGGAAAACCTGACTGAAGAGTAAGGCGTTAAAACTGGAGGGCCCTTCCCCGCCGGGGTTCAAATAGCCATTGCCGACCGGCCTCGCGTGGCCCCGGGAGCAGGCCGGCGGTGGGGAGCCATGGCGACCCGGCGAGGGAAAGGGCCGCCGCAATCTTCCAACCCGAAGCCCGGAGACGGGAACCTACGGGGACCAGCCCCAAACCCAGACCCGCGGAAAAAGCTGAGAAATGCGCCGCCCGCCTCCTCCCACCCAAGCCTGGAGCCTGCAAGGCTGGGCCTGGGCTGGGCCCCTTGCCGGGGGATAGGGGCGGATTCGCCCGGCCCGGGGACCCGGGAACCAAGTGGCCTCTACAGGACCGACTCCCCTTTGTCCGGGAACTCAGGGGACCCCTTTCCGCCTTCGCCTGGCTCCGAGGGGCTGAGCCCGGGCGCCTCACCGTGATGTTGCAATGGAGTGTGAGCGGCGGCGACGGCGAGTGTAGGCTGCCGGGCGGTGCCGCAGGCGGCAGCAGGAACTGGCAATGGAGCTCGTCCAGCTTCCAGCTGACGATGCGGAATCGCTCGTGGTTCTTATCGAAGATGGACGCCAGGAACTTCAGCTCTGCCTTGAGCCCTGACACGGACATCTTCCCCTCATCTCCGGCAGGAGGGGTGCGAAAGGGGAGCCGGGCCCGGGGCCGCCGTCACGGCCGCGACCGCCCCGCAGGGCCGGTCCGGGACCGCGCTCTTGCGGCTCCGCCTCTCCCCGCCGCCGAGGCCCGCGTGGGATGGCGGCTGAAAATGGCTAGGGACACCGAGGCCTCGGCCAGCAACTGTGTAGCGAGCGGCCCGAGCGGCTGCTCTCTTTGTAACTGACTCTGCCGGCAGGGGACCGCGGCCCCGCGGCTTAAAAGGGCAACAGCGACACCGCCCCCGCTACCGACTGGGAAAGGGCTGCCCCCACCCCGCCCCCATCCCCTCCCCGCCCCGGCGCGCCCCGCGCGCCCCTGTTCCGGCGCGTGCACGCGGCCTGCGCGCGGGCCCGCCTGGCCGCCCCCTCCTCGCCGTGACCCAACCCTCTTCCTCCCCAGCCCATCTGCTTCGCTCCTCGTGCTCTAAGACGCGAGGCTTGGGGCCAGCTGGCTCCCAGGTCCCTGATTACCTGGAGGAGCAGGAGACCCCTGCGCGCCCCCGCTCCCAAGCCTGGGGCGGGCCACGTGCGCGGCCTATTGCGCCGGCCACGTTGGCGCTGCTGCGGACGCGCGCCGGCCCCTTGGGGGCGGCTCCTCCTCTAGGCTCTGAGCACGCCACCCACTCACCTGACCCAGGCCGGGCCCTAATGGGAGGCGGCGGGCGGCGGGTAGCTCTTTGGACGCAAATCGGCCCACTTACCTTCATCTTCGCTGCTCTAACCCCAGTCCTAGCCCCACTTCGCTACCCTGGGTTCCTGCCAGGGCCTTTTTTCTCTCTTCCTCTCCTGCCTTGAGTTTTTGTCCTGTTTCCCAAGTTTAGGGAAACCCTCCACCTCCCATTGAGGCAGGGCTGGCCTATTTTCAGTAAAGTCTTAGCTCAAATGTCATTTCTGAGAGGGCCTCCCTGACCGCCCAATCTAAAATAGCCACCCCTATGTCACATCATCCTATGTTATTTTTTTTTCCTCTCAGCACCTATCACCATCTGATATTTTTCTTGTTTGTTCATTGCCTCTGCCCGAGGCGAATGTCTTACTCAGGGTGGTATCCCCAGGATCTAGAACAAAACCTTTCGTAGACACCCAGTGTTACGGAATGAATGCTCCTATCTGGAATGCCCAGCACTTAATACAATCGGTGGCACATTCTAGATGGATGAAGGACTGTATGGCAGTCCAAAGGAATACAGTATAATTGGGCAGGCAATAGTATGTTTAGTAATACGTACTAGAAGCAGTATCCATCCCATAAGTGTGCAACCTATGTAGCTGGACAGGGCTGCTAGCTTAAAAGGAGCTTGTGCTTGGTTTAATGCTCTGCTGTAGCCCTTTTGAAGTCCTTAATAACTTTTCAACAAGGGGTTCTGCATTTTCCTTTTACACCTGTCTTGACTGGAGGTATCTAACTTTCTCTGCTGTCTGAATGTTTCCTGCTTTGTGATCTACAAGTGGTTCCTGGTCTACTGGTCCCTTAGATGACATAATACAGAACAACACAGGGAGATATTAGGTCCACTGAATGAGGAATATTTTTAAAGTTTTTCTTTTCATTTACTTCTGAAATATTGTATCATATTATAGTGCTTCTTAATTTTCAGGGAGTCACAGACCCTCCAGAGAATTTAATAAGTTATCCATTTTCCTGGGAAAAGATCTCTGCATATAAAGTGTTGTATCTATGGGGATTCATGGTCCTGACACTAGAGATACCATTATGAATTGGGACCAAGAGGAGAAGGGGTTCCAGTCCTGAGGTGTGAGGCAGAAATAACTAGAATACTGTATTGGCACTAGTGCTGGGTTAAACACTGGAGTGGTTTGCTGCTTGCTTTTTCCTTCAGTGCCCAGTACTCTTGGGACCCTAATGGGCATGGTAGTCATGAACAAGGATTTCAGACAAAGGGGAACAACCTGTTCAGAACCTAATGACTCTGAGAAATAAAATGCTCTAAACAAGTTATTTAATCTATCTAAGCTTTATTTTGTTATCTCTAAATTGTTATGAGTAAATAGCTTTATACATGAAAATGCTTTTACTAGTTATATTTCAGATATAAACCTATAAATATCAACTTCACAAGCATTTTTTGAACATCTGCTCTGTGCCAAGCCATAAAGGGCTAGACAGAATAGAATCTGAATTCAGGATGCTTAAAGTCTAGCTTTGGAAACAAAACACTGTTTCCAGATGCTTTAGGCTGCAGATAACAGAAAACTGTGACTTACAATTGCTTGGACAATAAGGAAATGTATTACTTCACATAATGGGAAGTTCAGAGTCAGGGCAGGCTCCAGGATTCGTGATTAGATCTTCAATGATATGAATAGACCAGATTCTCTCCATCTTCTTTGTCAGGATGAGAGAAAGGAGGCTGTAGAGCAGTTCTTGTGGGTTGCACCTAGACATGACAATATCCAGAGACAGAAAAGACTGTTTCTTCCATGTCTCCTTCTAAGACATGGGGACCTTTGCAAGATTCTGCCCAGCTGTCTTCCCTTCTGTGTAATTGGCAAGAAATGTGTCACATGCCCATCCCTAAACCAATCACAGGTAAATGGATAGGACCATTATCAATCAGTGGACTTCCAATCATCTGGGATGGAATGGATGTTGAGACAACCACAATGTTTACTAGACTCACAAATAAAGATAACATCAGACCACAACTGATAAGTTCAAACTACTGAACTAGCACCCAACAAGGAAATTATTTCCAGAAATTACTTGATAAAATATGATCATGTTCAGAGAATATCCAAGAGCCCAGTTGATTATACAGTATAATCCAAGAAGATAAATTTGAGATGTTATCTGACACCTGATTTCAGGATCCCTGAAATACCATGCTAGGGACTACACTTTCATTTGGTGAGAGTCATCACTGTTAAGATTAACCTGACATTAATGTGTACAAAATAGATTTCAGTGGGTTTAAAACTGTGAAGTAGCCATGAAGAAGAAGCAGGAAACCCAGATTCTAGATCTGACCTGCCATTAACTCAATAGGGTAAGTCACATTCAGCTCTGAGTTTCTTCAGCTCAAATAATAGTCTTTCAGACTGGTCCAAATCAATAGAGAGAAACAATGAAGTAGGAGATGTAACAGTGGGAGTAGAAAGGACTACACTGATTCTAGGGATAATTCTGAGATAGAACTGCTAGATGTTAGAGTTGATACAGAGAGAAAGAGAGAGAGAGGTGTCTTATTTAAAGTAACATTGACATTTCTAGAGAAGGTGGTTGGGAGGGAGTGATGTTATTGATACAGCCAGAAAAAAGATGAATTTGAGGTGATAATGGGACCTCAGATAGAGAATTTGTATTATAGGCCTTGAGTTTATAAGGGAAGTCAGCTCAAGACACATAATTGTAGATCAGCCACACAAAATGATAGTAGAAGCCATGAGAGTGGGTATGATCATTGAGTCACAGGGGAGAGAAGACAACTTAGGCCATTGAAGGGACCCTGAGTCATTGAAGAAGTCAATGTGTGTCAGATTATCTGTGGAAAGGACCAAAAAGACAAGGACCAAGAAAAATCCAAGGGCTTTAGGGATTAGGAGGTCTATGGTGTTTTAGAGAAACATTACAATAGAATGGACATGGGATAGAAGCAAAGACACTGTATGTAGACTATGACTTTGAAAGGTTTCAGAGTAATGAGAAAGATGAACGGTCATTTGCAGTAGCAAAGCAAAGGGAAACTTTGTTTTGTTTTTATTATAATATAGACAGAGGTAGATTTATTGTGAATCTTAACCTTCAGGGCCCCTCACACTTGCACAAATCCCTTCTAAATACAGCTGACCCTTGAACACCACAGGTTTGAATTCACAGTTCCATTTACATGCAGATTTTTTTTTCTGATAAATACAGTCTAGTATTATAAATGTATTTTCTCTCCCTTATGATTTTCTTGGCAACATTTTCTTTTTTCTGTCCTTATTGTAAGAATACAATATATAATACATATAAATACAAATTATGTGTTAATTGACTTTATGTTATTGGTAAGGCTTTTGGTCAATAGTAGGCTATTAGTAGTTACATTTTGGGAAGTCAAAAGCTGCATGCAAACTTTTGATTGTGCAGTGGATCAGGACCTCTAACTCCTAAATTGTTCAAGCATCAGTTGTAAATATTGACTTTTGTTCCCAAGTTGGTATCTGTAATTTTGTGTTCTTTTTCTTGAAGGGGCTCCCAAGATTGAATAAGCTTCAGGCCCTACAAAACCTGGATCTGCCCCTAAAAAGAGAGTCATTTATAGGCAATGAAAACTGAAGATACCAGAGGGGAGATAGGGCACAGAACTAGGTCCTAGAAGAGGAGGAAAAGGACAGGATAAGGAGTTACTCATGGAAAGGAATCCCTTCCAACTCCAAGGAGGGTGAGGGTGAGGGTGGGGGAAAGAATGGGAGGAAGACAAAGAAATGTTGAGTTGGAATGGAGGGTTGCTGAGAAACCTCAAACTGAATGACCTTGATTTCAACAAGGCAAGGTGGAAGATGGGCAAGACAAAGACAGAAACCTGAGGACAAGGGAGTACTGACAAAAATTGGTTGAGAACTCTGACCCTGGAATTCTACCTGGACATGCATGATGGACCATGAGAATAAGATGGGGTCAGAGTGGAACTCCCCAGAAAGTTCAGTACAAAAGAAGGAGTGGGAAAAATCACAACTTGTATTAAAGAATTTTGAATTTCAAGGATGTGAATGGGGAATAATTCTCAGCAATGGCATATTTCGTGCTATTCTGTCCCAACATATCCTCTAGGGCTGCTCTCAAATGACATTTCTTTGTTTCAAGCCTTCTCTAGTCCCCTAAATTAAATTTAATCTCACTTTTTCTCCAATTTCCTAGTACCTGGTCTATGCCAGCACTTACTATTTGGGTTTCACCTTGTGTATGACTAGCTGGTTTCATCTTTGCTGGATTATAAACTTGTCTAATCATCTTTTCATATCTGCAACACAGTACAATCCATAGAAAATTTCCAAAAAGTGATCACTGAGTAGACACAACCTACTAGAAGTGAAAGCCATGTAATGTCTTCAGTTAGAGACTGCAAGTAAGTGAGAGAAGAGATCTAGTTTCACTGAAATCTCAGAGAAGCTGTGAAGACCTCTCCCTGTCTGAAGTGCGCACACATCAGCATGTAGCCACATATGCCCAGACAACCACGGAGCTCCCCACGAGGCACAGGAAATGGGGCCCATCCCTGCTGAAATGAACAGTGACTCATTCTGCTGCAGCCAACTTAGAAATTGTTCTAAGCTAAAATTTTCACAGGTTTGGACCCTGGCTTATATTAAAACTACCTCTGATTTTAACTTAAATACCAACACCCATCATTTCCCTCTTGCCTGTATTGTAAGGGGCTTTCAGACAAAGGTGCAAAAACGTTGAGATTGTATGAATTTTAAATATATATATGTGTATGAATATTATTCTGGGGAGAAGGTCTAAAGTAGCACTGTCCAACAGACCTTTCCTCGATGGAAATGTTCTATACTTGTGCTATCCAACACAGTACCCACTAGCAATGTGTGGCCACTGAGCACTTGAAAAGTGGTTAATAACTGAGGAACTGGATTGTAATTAATTGTAATTAATTTAAATTTAAATAGCCCTATGTGGTTAATGGCTACCATATTGGACAGCACAGTGCAAAATAACTATAATAATACCTATAGTTCAGTATAGCTCTTTTAAAGGCATGTCATTCTGGGGCACCTGGGTGGCTCGGGCACCTGGGTGGCTCAGCCACCTGATCACGGCTCAGGTCACAATCTCACAGTTTGTGGGTTTAAGCTCCATGTTGGGTTCTGTGCTGACAGCTCAGAGCCTAGAGCCTGCTTCAGATTCTGTGTCTTCCTCTCTCTCTGCCCCTCCCCTACTTGTGCTCTATCTTTGCCTGTCTCTCAAAAGTAAATAAGAAATGTGAAAAAAATTAATTAATTAAAAGAAAAAACATGTCATCCTTACTCCTTGAGAACAGTGACCATTTGTTACTAAGTATTATATCATCAGTGCCTATACAGACTTACTGCCTAATGTTAATGTTTGTTGAATGAATAACTGAAAGACCAAATTTCATATTTTTTCTGAACTTGGTTTTTACATTTCTTTTTTTTGAAGAATTTTTAAAAATGCTTATTAATCTTGAGAGAAAGAGACAGAGCGTGAGTAGGGGAGGGGCAGAGAGAGAGAGGGAGACACAGAATCTGAAGCAGGCTCCAGGTTCTGAGCTGTCAGCACAGAGCCTGATGTGGGGCTTGAACCCACGAACTGCAAGATCATGACCTGAGCTGAAGTCGGGTGCTTAACCAACTGAGCCACCCAGGTGCCCCAGATTTTACATTTCTAAAATAAAAATGATGTACACTTGGATTTATACAAGCTCAAAACAAGTATCTAGTAAGCAAATATCCACTCATTTAACAAATATCTATTGAGCACCTACCATGCACCGAGTAACTAGGACACTATCAATATACCCCCAAATAACTGAATTTCAGAAAAGGAAAGTAATTTGTCCAAGATCATGCAGCAATTAACTGACAAAATCAGAATTTGAAGTCAGCTCTGTCTAGCTGTTTCCACTACACTTTTGCTTCTATTACAAATTATAAATATGAATGTAAATATTTTAGATAAATATAAAATAACAAATAACTTAGCATTGAGAGGGCAAGGTGGCACAGAAACTACACTGGATTGAAATACAGATCTCCTGTTAGGAAGATGCTTCGTTCTACAGGTAGATTCTTGACTGCTGAGTGAGAGATGCCAGCTTCTTCAGGAAGATCACCTGGGTTATTGAGAAGGGGTAGAGGTTCCTCCAGAGAGGATGATTAACACAGTGGGAGGCCCTCCTGACCCCACTGAAACTAACCAAGGGAGGCAGAAAGGAAATCAACCTGGGGTTTACCATGGTAAATACCTGGAAACTTTGAATATTTTCTCCCCTCTGTCATTAGCATATGATAGCTTCAAATAGAAAGATTTCTGCCTCTTGCCTTCCACAGGCACACTCTTATAAAATGTTCTTTTGGAATATTTAAGGCTAATGGGTAAGAACACTTTTCTAGATGTAGGCATAATATACTTTTGACCCAGTAATTTCAAATCTAAGCATTTATCCTAAAGAACTAATTATGCATGGACATCATTTAGTTACCAAAAGTGAAGCAATGTCACTAAAAACATCAAACATTGATAAGGCAATTAGGGAAATCTAAACATTAAATATTTGATGACACTATGGTATTATTGTTTAATTTTTAGGTGACAATAGCATTATTATTACTGTCTTGTTTTTAAAATGAGAGTATCTTTTAGAACAATTTATTGGTGAAATAAAAAACAAAGATTTGAATAAAATATTTATTCCAGCTCTTTTTATAATAATAAAAGACAAGAAAGGACCAAGTGTCTTAGAACTGGATACGCCGTAGGTTTGGTACATCCACACAATTGAATAACGCGCAGCCATGCAGTCATTAAAATGAAGTTGTATATGGATCTGGAAGAATACACCAAAATGTTAACAATGGTCATTTCTTGGTAGTGGCTTTTCAAACAATTTCAATTTTCTTTTTGCTTATTTATATTTTCTTAAATATTTTTATTGAACATATTATTTATGTAATAAAATAATTTTAAACTGATTTATAGACATTTAAGGTAGAGAGAGGTCAGAGAAGGATTTTGCAAAGAAATTTTAAAGGGCCAGTGAACATGTGGCTGCTGGGTTTTTTTCCTCTCCCTTCCTTCCTCCCTCCCTTCATCCCTTCCTCCCTTCCTCCTTCTCTTCCTTTCTTCCTTCCTCCCTTCCTCCCTCTCTCCCTTCCTCCATTCCTTACTTCCTCCCTTCCTCCCTTCCTCCCTTCCTCCCTTCCTTCCTTTTTTTTTTTTTTTGCCACTGTCAATCACAAAGACACCTGGCATAGAGGCAGCTCAGAAGCTGACACAAACCTGAGGCCCCAGGACAAACAACAAATTCAATTTGAGTTTTATCCTTCTATGGATGAATTCCTCCTCTCTAGGCCAAGAAGAGTGAAGGCTTTTTGTGCCTTGAGTTTAGGTGATGGGTCTTAAAGAGGCCTTTCCTCCTCCAGCTTGCTTGTTGTCAGGTCTTCTATTAAGCCTTTCATCCTTTCCACAGAGTAACTGCTGGGAGAACCGAGACCTCCCCCTGCCCACAATCCAGTGCTTCAAGCTGGTGCTATTTCCAGGAGGAACTTATGGAAACAGGGACAAGATTCTGTGTTTGGGGTTTGCCGTAATCAATTACACTAGGACTTGAACTAGCCAAAATGCCTGGAATTGATAGTTGTCTTCTTGGTTACAATTAGGTGTCATTTGCAAGAGGAAAAGTTAAATAGCAACAAACACAGTCTTTCAAGACCTGATGGGCCAAGGAGAAGAGGCCCCAGCTCACTCAGGTCAGGTATATTTTTAACATTTACAAACATGTTCCTCCTACTAAAAACCTTGGGCTCCACATAGAGATGATGAAAAGGCAACCTGGGAGGAGATTCAGTGTTTGTGGTAGAAAATGAGAGGAGTGGTCAGGAGATCTGAGAACCAGTTCTGGCTTCTCTGCTCACACACATGGAACATGTGGCCAGTCACACCCCCTGAGTCTGGGTTTCTGTGTGTTTGACAAGATTCACAGTTTTGTTATTCAAACACTTAGTTTTAGCTATGTGCAAGACAGTTTGCTAACTCTAAAGGGAATAAAGTGTCAAGGAACTTTTAGGCCTGAAGGTAGTGCAAATATGAACATGGCAAAAGCCCAGACAGTGTGAATAGGATGGTAAGCAGTGCTTTTTTTGGTGGGAGAAGAGGAGGGAATGGGAGGGAGGGGTAAGGCAGGGAGACAGGGAGAAATATTTTGTCTTGATTGAGGAACTTGTTTCCTACTTATGATTTTTTATTACGATTATTTTTTTTGTTTATTTTTGAAAGAGAGAGAGTGCAATCAGGGGAGGGGCAGAGAGAGAAGGAGACACACAGTCTGAAGCAGGCTCCAGGCTCTGAGCTGTCAGCACAAAGCCCGACGTGGGGCTGGAACTCATGAACCACAAGATCATGACCTGAACTGAAGTCAGCTGCTCACTCCACCCAGGTGCCCCTGTTTCCTACTTTTAAAATATAACAGTTAAAGGGACGTTTGGGTGACTCAACTGGTTAAGTGTCCAATTCTTGATTTCGGCCCAGGTCATGATCTCACAGTCTGTGGGTTCAAGTCCCACGTCGGACTCCACACTGACCGCACAGAACCTGCTTAGGATTCTCTCTCTCCCCCTCTCTCTCTGCCCCTCCCCCACTTGCACTCTCACTGTCTCTCAAAAATAAATAAACATTAATTAAAAAAAATAAATAAATGTAACAGTTATGTTACATAATTTCCCTCTGGATTTCCAGGAAGTCTAGAGCTAGTCTTAGTTTGGCTTCTCCCAGAAGTAAATTCTGGGGCAAATATTCCAGTGCAAGCATGGGGTGCCTGGGTGGCTCAGTCAGTTAAGCGTCAAACTCTTGATTTCTGCTGAGGTCACGATCCCAGGGTCGTGGGATCGTGTCCTGTGTTGAGTTGCACGTCAAGACCCACTTCGAGCCCTGACTGGCTCTGCACTGAGAGTGGAGCCCGCTAAATATTCTCTTTATCTCTCTCTCCCTCTCCCCTACTTGCAATCTCTCTCTCTCTAAAATAATTTTTAAAAAGATAGAAATAAATTTTCTAGTTTAAACATTGTATTTTGGTGTCTCTTTGTTATATCAGCTTATCCTGTACACTCCCTCCTTCTTAGGACGTTTTATATTTCCTTTTTAGCCTTATTTTATCACTTCTGTTGGAGTATGTCATTTAGTATGATTCCTCACGTCTTTTCTGGAAAGAGTTAAGTAATTAAAAAAAAATAAAAAGCAACCAAACCCTGTTTTTGACATTTGCCATATTCATTGCTGCAATCATGCTTTAAATCATCTCTCTGTATTTGGGAAGGTTATGTCAAATGTAAATAGTTAGATATTAGTTAAACAGATTTTATTCAGTAACAACTGACAATAGGGGGGAAATTCTGAGCTCCCTTCCTATTTGTGCAGAGGTGACAGGGCATTTTAAAGGGAGAATGAAGGAGTAGAGAGAGGAAGAGAGCAAGGGGCTCGTGAAAAATTACGAAGGGTTGTTTAGCATATATGCAATTAGACCAGCTGTGTTAGGTGGCCATTATGGAAGTTAGGATTCTGTCCTTTCACACAGACTGGGAGACAGAAGTCCTATCCCTCCTGATGATGACGTTTTACAGGAATGGCTTTCAGGTCCTTGAGAGAGACACTCCTGAATTGTAGGAGATACATATGCATCTTGAAGGGACAGAGGAAAAAGTCTTTTAAATAAATTTTGTAGGAAAGGAGATCAGAGACCTTCAAGTGTTGGCTAGTATAGACAGTAAATTTCTTTGACAGCCCTGAGATTTTCCAGACAGGAACTCAAAAGGGGCATAACCATAGACTGCTAGAAGTCATGTGAAATTTTGGTCAGGTCTCTTAGTGCAAGGGTTTGAATGGAATGTCTGTGCTGTTTCTGTAGTTCTCAGTTCTCATATTATGAATCCCACCTCTTCATTACAAGAGTCAGAACTCATATCTCTTGCAGCAAGGGTGTAGACATTTGATCACATTTCTACTACACTCTTGGATGGATAAATGAGCAACATGAGGAGGAGGCAAGGCTTAGGGAAAATGATATCAGATAAGCACAGTGAGGAATATATTGATATTTGGGGGCAGCAAGCCTGATATCTCTGAGGGTATGTGGCAAGACTGGGTCTGAGAGTATATAGATACTGCAAATGGAATTGTTTGCTGCCCCTAGGACCAACTGCCACCACCAGGATGAAGGACTGCCACTGGGATGATGCTGACAGGAACAGGAAGGAAAAACAAGAAAAGAACAAATCTCATTTCCTCTCTTCAGCCTTTTGGTCTGCTTCAAGCAAACCCTACTGCCCTTAGGCAAAGAGAAATATAGTCCGTAGCACAACCCAAGCAGAGTATAGAAGGGTAGGTTCGAAACTGAGACAACAGACTGATAACCAGCACAGATCTTAAAAATAAAGTTATATGTTCTTAGGTGTATGATATTTCTTGCAAAGGAACAAACCCTTTCGTTCTTTCATTTGTCTCTTTTCTTTTTGGCCTATTCTTTCTTCCTCAATGATCTCTTCCATGACTTCAGTTATGATCTCTATGACCTTACCCCTAAATTTCTATTTCTAAGGCAGTCTTTTTCTGCGTGGTAATTTTGTATGTCCAACTGACTTCTCTGTATCTTCTCCCCTTTGTCTCAGTCTCCTAAAATGTAGAATGTCCAAACTCTTGATCCTTCCCTGGAGTCCACTCCTTCTGTAGTATTCCCTAGTTTCATGGATGCACCATCATCTCCCCAGCTCATGCTGACACATGAGAGTTATTCTTGATATTTCCCCTTTTCCTTATTTTCCACATTCATTAAGTACCAAATGCTTTGGCCCTACCTTCTCAGTATCTTTTGATGTCTTCTTTACTTTTCTCTACATCCACTATGCTTGCCCTGGTCCAAGCAACCATCTTCTCTCCCCTGAGCTGTTGCAATAGTCTTCTAAGTAATTTCCTGGATCTACTTTTGATCCCTACCAGGCAGTCTTAGTGATCTCTTACAAAAGATCATAAACACTTCTATGTTTAAAACCCTTTGCTGGTTTCCCATTATCCTCAGATTAAAGTCTAGAATTCTGACCATGGCTTACAAGGCCCTGAAGGGTCAGACTCTGCCTGCCTTCCCAAACCATTTTACTCCCCTCTCTCTATTTATATACTAGGCCATGGGTCCACTTTCAGTTATTTCAAAGCTCCATCTCTGTACTGCCTTAGGACCTTTGTACTTTCTGCCTAGATTTCTCTTCCCATATCCTGGGCCCTTCACTTCACTATCTTCTACTCATTCTTCAAGTCTCAGCTTAAATATCACTTCTCAAGAAAGAGAAGCCAAGATCTAACCACTATCCCTGCCACCTACACTAAGTAAGGCCTGCACTTATAAGCTTCAATGGCACCCTCTAATTCTTCTTAGCATTCATTACCTTATAATAATGATTTATATATAATACATATTATAGAGTATATAATATATAATGATTATAAGAATTATATAATGATTAATATATTAATGAAAATGATTTTTTAATATGTCTTCTCATTACACTTAAGCTCCACAAAAACAATATCTGTCTTGTTCACTGCATATAGCCACATATCACTCTGCTGGGTGCAGTAGTATCGGTTGATGATGAAATGGATGAGTAAATGATAAGAATCCTACTTTGAGAAGCAGAATAGCATAACAGAAATCACACTGCACTAAGCCATAAAACCTGGGTTCTGAATCTGGTTTCATTATTTCCTGGGTAATCTTTAGCAATAATAAATTTCATTGAGCTTCAGGGTCTTAAACTTTAAAACAAAGAGATAATGTTCTCTGAGATTTCTTTAGTTTCTAAATACTGTGAGTCTTACTTTCTAGTGATGACTTTGGTAGCCACGTAAAAGAATGTCTTTTTGTTGACTCCAACTCTGCAAGGATAGAGAAATACCTTTTTCCCAGTCTTACCCATCACTTTTCCCAGGACCTCCAAATTTCACCACTTTTGGTTTGATTACAGGGTAAATATCCCTATCATCACCACCAACCAGCAGCAGACTGCTGTTTGCGAGATTAAAAATAAGAGGAGTGGGGCACCTGAGTGGCTCAGTTGGTTAAACGTCCGACTTTGGCTCAGGTCATGATCTTGCTGTTTGTGGGTTCGAGCCCTGCATCAGGCTCTGTGTTGACAGCTCAGAGCCTGGGGCCTGTTTCAGATTCTGTCTCCCTCCCTCTGCCCCTCCCCTGTTCACACTCTCTCAAAAATGAATAAACATTAAAAAAATAAACATTTAAAAAATAAGAGGAGAGGTTAAGATGTGTCAAGCAAGCTCCTAGCCAAGACAGGATACTGGTTCCCCTGAAATAACTTTCCTTCTCCCGCTTGAGAATTATGGAGTCAGTTTGATGCAAATCCTGATCTCTTCCCATACACCTGGCTCCCACCAACCTGTCCATGGGGGAAAGTCTGTGCAAGTGGGAGCAAGAAATGGTGCTGAAGGAAGAAGTGAGTTCAAACCTTCAACTCATTTTCAAAGGGCTCTGGGATAGGTTTGGGCTCAGTTGCATGTGGGTATATCAGACATTCTGGGAATTCATATCAAGCAAAATCACTTCTCTGCAACAGGAAGGACTGAATCACAAGACACTGATGAGTTGTCCAGTTTCTCTATCCTGCTCCTTGAGACATTCCTTCCTGCTTCCCAATCCACCCCAGAGATCAGTGCACCCTCTCTGTGAGTGGTACCCAGCTCTAGCCATAAAGAGATCATTCTTAATACCACCCCATCCCAATCCCTGGAATTAGTCTTAATCACAAAACATGCAGTTTGATGTAAAGCCTTCTCAGGGCAGCACAGTTATATCTAGAAGCATTTGACCTGAGAGATCCTGAGAGTATATAGACACTGCAAATGGAATTGTTTGCTGCCCCTGGGACCAACTGCCACCACCAAGATGGACTGTTCCATTGATTATACTACCTATTTGAATTATGCCAGCAAGGGTTCTCCTCCCACATTGAGGAATCTAAGGAGGAAATTTGTGAAAAGGATCACTCTGCCAACAAAAACATCATATTTCCACAAAATCTGAGCTGTAACAAGCTTCCTTAGACATTCAGGCTTAATTGGTCACATTTCTAAGATGGAGTGATCTGCCAGCTTACTCAGTGGAGGGTAGGCCAGCTGCATTAAGATTTTGTTTTGATCCTAGAACACTGGCAGCAACATCTCTGACATAGGGCACAGCGACTTTTTTGTAAATATGTCTCCTGAGGTAAGGGAAATAAAAGCAAAAATGAACCATTGGAACCTCATCAAGATAAAAAGCTTCTGCACAGCAAAGGAAACAATCAACAAAACTAAAAGGCAGCTGATAGAATTAATATCCAAAATCTATAAGGGACTTAAACTCAACACCGAAAGAACAAATAATTCAGTGAAGAAGTGGGCAAAAGACATGAATAGACACTTTTCCAAAGAAGACATCCAGATGGCCAAACGACACATGAAAATATGCTCAACATCACTCATCATCAGGGAAATACAAATGAAAACCACAATAAGATACCATCTCACACCTGTCATAATGGTTAAAACTAACAACTCAGGAAACAACAGATGTTGGCAAAGATGCAAAGGGGAACACTTTGGCCCTGTTGGTGGGAATGCAAACTGGTGCAACTACTCTGGAAAATAGTATGGAGGTCCTCAAAAAATTAAAAACAGAACTACCTCACAACCCATCAGTTGCACTACTAGGTATTTATCCAAAGATACAAAAATGCTGATTCAAAGAGGCACATGCACCCCAATGTTTATAGCAGTGCTATCAACAATAGCCAAAGTATGGAAAGAGCCCAGATATCCATCAACTGATGAATTGTTAAATAATTTATTATATATATATATATAAATTGAATGAAAAAGAAAAAGAATGAAATCTTGCTATTTGCAACAACATGGATGCAACTAGAGTGTATTATGCTAAGTGAAATAAGTCAGTCAGAGAAAGACAAATACCGTATAATTTCACTCATATGTGGAATTTAAGAAATACAGCAGATCAATACAGGGGAAGGGAAGAAAAAATAAGATAAAAACAAAGAGAGGGACAAACCATAAGAGAGTATTAACCATAGGGAACAAACTGAAGGTTGCTGAAGGGGAAGTGGGTAGGGGGTGGGCTAAATGAATGATGGGTATTAAGGAGGGCACTTGTGATGAGCACTGGGCTTTGTATGTGATGAATCATTATATTCTACTCCTGAAACCAATATTGCACTATATGTTAAATAACTAGAATTTAAATAAAAACTTGAAACAAAAGAGAAAAGAAAAGCTCAGGGAAAGCAGGAAGGAGCAAAGTCTGGATTAAGAAAAGAGTAGAGATAATCATAGCTATAGCTAAGTCACAGAGAAGGCTTAATAGGTGCCACACATTGTTCTAAGTTCTTAATATGTGTTAATTCATTTAATACCCCCAGGAACTGTACCAAAGAGAAGCTGCTATTATTCTTACTTTATAAATGAAGAATCTGAGGTACAGAAAGTTTGGAGAATAGCTGGAGTTCCCACTCCAAGTAAAAATGGCTAGCATTTGAACTCAGGCAGTCTGTCTCCAGCATCTATGCTCTTAACTACTGTTCTGGAGCAGGGGAGCAGGCCAGAGTAGGACAACTGGGGATGGGGGTTAGAGGGAACTAACGCTAACATCTGTCTTCCCTCTATTTCCTCTATAAAGACTCCCCAAAACATGAAAACCATGGATACTTCTCTCTTCTAGATCAGTTATTCCTCAATACCTTATTCTTGTTCACACCCCTAACATGCCTGAACTTATCACCTGTGTTGGATAAGGTTTTCTCAATGTCATTTTGTATCTTGGCTTCTGATAAAATGACAAGAAAGCAAAATCTGAAAGACTTAGACTCAAGTCCAAGTCTGAAGCAATTTTCACCACGAAGCAACTTTCTTTTTCCAGTGGCACCCCTTTTGTCTTTCTGTACAACGTGGTATAAATTTGCTGTCTTTGATGCATTTACTCCCATTTTGGACATTTTGGTGAATGATAACCACATTCTTATTCTAGGTCTCTGACTATAGACATTTGCTTTTCCAACTGGTCTGTGTTGTTTATGAAGTGCTGCATCATCTTTTTGTCCACAGTAGTTACTGGGTTCCTATTGGTGGCACAAATAACATGTTGTGTTTGTGTGTGTGTGTGAATGTCCCAACAGAAGAGGTCACTGCTGAGTTTAGACTGATTATTAGCTCATGGTTTGTCAACAAAATATGTTTACAAGAAAGCAATTTACTGTTATATCTGTTGCAGTGATGTCATGTTGCTCATGTTCTATATTTTTCAGAGGTCATTAGTTTTTTTTTTAAATAATTTATTAATTTTTAAATTTACATCCAAGTTAGTTAGCATAGAGTGCAAAATGATTTCAGGAGCAGATTCCTTAATGCCCCTTACCCACTTAGCCCATCCCCCCTCCCACAACCCCTCCAGCACCCATCTGTTCTCTACATTTAAGAGTGTATGTTTTGTCCCCCTCCCTGTTTTTATATTATTTTTTTCCTTTCCTTTATGTTCATCTGTTTTTTATCTTAAAGTCCCCATATGAGTGAAGTCATATGATATTTGTCTTTCTCTGATTTCGCTTAGCATAATACCCTCTAGTTTCATCCACGTAGTAGCAAATGGCAAGATTTCATTCTTTTTGATCACTGAGTAATAGTCCACTGTATACGTATATCACATCTTCTTTACCCATCCATCGATGGACATTTGGGCTCTTTCCATACTTTGGTTATTGAGAGTGCTGCTATAAACATTGGGGTGCATGTACCCCTTTGAAAAGCATACCTATATCCCTTGGATAAACACCTTAGTGCAATTGCTGGGAGGTAGGGTAGTTCCGTTTTTAATTTTTTTGAGGAACCTCCATACTGTTTTCCAGAGTGGCTGCACCCGTGTGCATTCTCACCAACAGTGCAAAAGAGATCTTCTTTCTCTGCATCCTTGCCAACATCTGTTGCCTGAGTTTGTAGTTTTAGCCATTCTGACAGGTGTAACGTGGTGTCTCATTGTGGTTTTGATTTGTATTTCCCTGATGAGTGATGAGCATTTTTCCTGTGTCAGTTGGCCATCTGGATGTCTTCTTTCAAGAAGTGTCTGTCTATTGATGTCTTTTGCCCATTTCTTCACTGAATTATTTGTTTTTTGGGTGTTGAGTTTGATAAGCCCTTTATAGATTTTGGATACTAACCCTTTATCTGATATGTCGTCTTCAAATATCTTCTCCCATTCCGTTGGTTGCCTTTTGGTTCTGTTATTTCCTCCATTGTGCAGAAGCTTTTTATTTTGATGAGGTCCCAGTAATGCATTTTTGCGTTTGTTTCCCTTGCCTCCAGAGACGTGTTGAGTAAGAAGTTGCTGCAGCCCAGGTCAAAGAGGTTTTTCCTGCTTTCTCCTCAAGCGTTTTAATGGCTTCCTCTCTTATGTTTAGGTCTTCCATCCATTTTGAGTTTATTTTTGTGTATGGGGTAAGAAGGTGGTCCATGTTCATTTTTCTGCAAATCACTGCCCAGTTTTCCTAATACCATTTGCTGAAGAGATTGTATTTATTCCACCCGATATTCTTTCCTGCTTTTTTCAAAGATTAGTTGACCATATGTTTGTGGGTCCATTTCCAGGTTCTCTATTTTGTTCCATTGATCTGAGTGCTTGTATTCGTGCCAGTACCAAACTGTCTTGATTACAGCTTTGTAATACAGCTTGAAGTCTGGGATTGTCATGCCTCCAGCTTTGTTTTTCTTTTTCAAGATTGCTTTGGCTATTTGGGGTCTTTTCTGGTTCTACAAAAATTTTAGGATTGTTCTAGCTCTGTGAAGAATACTGGTGTTACTTTGATAGGTATTGCATTGAATATGTAGATTGTTTTGGTAGTATTGACATTTTAACAATATTTGTTCTTATCTAGGAGCATGGAATATTTTTCCATTCGTGTGTGTGTGTGTCTTCAATTTCTTTCATAAGCTGTCTATAGTTTTCAATTGTATAGATTTTTTCACCACTTTGGTTAGATTTATTCTTAGGTATTTTATGTTTTTTGGTCCAATTGTAAATGGGATCGATTCCTTGATTTATCTTTCCATTGCTTCATTATTGTGTATAGGAATGCAACAGATTTTTGTGCACTAATTTTATATCCTGTGACTTTGCCCAATTCATGGATCAGTTCTAGCAGTTTTTTGGTGGAATCTTTGGGTTTTCCATATACAGTATTATGTCATCTGCAAAGAGTGAAAGTTTTTGACCTCCTCCTGGCTGATTTGGATGCCTTTTCTTTGTATTGTCTGATTGCTGAGGCTAAGACTTCCAATATTATGTTGCATAGTGATGAGAGTGGACATCCCTGACCATGTCTTTGTTCCTGACCTTAGGGGGAAAGCTCTCTACAATGACTCATTCCTAGAACTAGATTGTTCCAAATGAAAAGAACAAGACAAAATCTCAGGAAAAAAAGAACTAAACAAAACAGAGATTAAGAATTAACCTGAAAGAGTTCAAAGTAATGATTATAAAGATATTTACCAGACTTGAAGGAACAGTGGGTGAACTCAGTGAGAACTTAAAAAAAAGATGAAAAATATAAACAAAGAACCAACACGAGCTGAAGAACACAATAACTTACGTGAAAAAATACACTACAGGGAATCAACAATAGAATAGAGGAGGCAGAATAATGGATCAACAATCTGGAAGACAGGGTAGTGGACAGCACCCAAGATGAACAGCAGTCAACCAATCAATAATGAGTATAGGTTAAGGGACTTCTGGGAGAACATGAAGCATACTAACATACACATTAGAGGTCCCAGAAGGAAAAAAGAGAAAGGGGCAGAAAACTTATTTACAGATATAACTGACAACCTCCTTAGCCTGGGGAGAAAACAGACTTCCAAGTCCGGGGAAGAGACTTGTTGGGTAAACCCAACAAGGTCCACAAAAAGACATAATTGAAATGGCAAAAAGATTAAACATAGAGAACATCTCAAAAGTAACAAAAGTATTCAGTCACAACCAAGAGAAAACCCTCTAAGGCTATCAATTGATACTTTCAATAGAAGCTTTGCAGGTCTTAAAGGAGTGTCATGATATATTCAAAGTGCTAAAAGAAAAAAATTCTCTACATGGCAAGATTATCATTCAGAATTGAAGAAGAAATATTTTCCCAAGTAAACAAAAGTTGGAGTTCTTCACCACTAAATCAGCTTTATAATAAAGGTTAAATGGACATCATTAAGCATAAAAGAAAAGGCCACAAGTAGAAATAAAAAAAATATATTAAAGAAAAATCTCACTGGTAAAAGTGGATAAACCACTTATAAATCTAGTATTAAGGTTAAAAAACAAAAGTAGTAAAATCAACTATATCTTTGATAACTAAAGGGATATACAAAATTAAAAGATGTAAACTATGACATAAAGTACATAAAATATAGGGGTGTGAGTAAAAATGCAGTGCTTTTAGAATGTGTTCTGACTTAAGTGTCCATAAACTTACAGTATACTGTTATATACCGAAAGTCTTGTATATAAACCTCATGATAACCACAAATAAAAACATAAAATGGATACACAAAAAATAAAGAGAAATAAATCCAAATGTAACACAAAGAAGAAGCTTAAATCACAAGGAAGGAGAGCAAGAGAAAAACTACAGAAACAATAAGAAAACAACAAAATGGAAATAAGTACATACCTGTCAATATTATTTTAAATGTAAACAGAGTAAATATTCCAATCAAAAGATATATGGTGGCAGATTGGATAAAAAAGACAAGACCCATCATGCTGCCCTCAAGAGACTGACTTGAGTCCCAAAGACACACACAGACTGAAAGAGAAGGGATAGAAAAAGATATTCCACGCAATTGGAGATGAAAAGAAAGCTGGGGTAGCAGTACTTACATCAGACAAAATAGACTTTTCTAAAATTTTTTAACACTTACTCATATTTGAGAAACAGAGACAGAGCATGAGTGGGGGGGGGGGGCAGAGAGAGGGAGATGCATAGTCCGAAGTAGGTTCCATGCTCTGAGCTGTCACGCAGAGCTCAAACCGTGAGATCATGACCTGAGCCGAAGTTGGATGCTCCGCCACTGAGCCACCCAGGCACCCCCAGACAAAATCGACTTTAAAAGGAACATTGTAACAAGAGAAAAAGAAGGGCATTACATAAAGATAAAGGGATAATTCTAACAGGAAACAATTGTAAATATGCACCCAACATAGAATCACCTAATTATAAAAATAAATATTAAAAAATATAAAGGGAAAATTTGACAGTAATATAATAGTAGTTGGGATTTTAACGTCCCATTTATATCAGTGGATAGATCATCCACACAGAAAACCAATAAGTAAACCGTGGTCTTAGTGACAAATTAGACAAGATGGACTTAATAGATGTATACAAAACATTCCAACCAAGCCACTGCAATACATATTCTTTTCAAGTACATTGAACATTCTTCAGGATAATCACATATTAGGCAATAAAACAAGCCTCAATCAATTTAAGAAGACTGAAATCATGCCAAGTTCTTCCAACCTCAACAGTATGAAACTAAAAATCAATTAAAAGAAAAAAACTTGTAAAAAAAACTCATGGAGGCTACTCACCATGCCACTAAACAACCAATATGTCAATGAAATCAAGGAGGAAATCAAAAAATACTTTGAGAGAGATGAAGATGAAAACAATTGTTCCAAAATTTTTGGGATGCAGCAAAAGCAGTTCTAAGAGGGAAGTTTATAGTGATACAGGCTTACCTCAACAAATAAGAAAATTTTGAGAATTATTGTACATTTGAAAAATTTACAGTGTATTTACATGAATGAAGATTTTCTCCAATTATTACATTTACTATACCCTATAATAGTGCAAGTATCATCAACAATTTTTGTAGGAATTCTACTTGAAAATGTGAGTACAGTGTAATTTCACTCAAAGAATGTAATCCCCACAATGTGTTTCATGGAATACCTTTGTAAGGTTTCATGTGTCAAATATGTTTCTAAGAATTATAAAATTTCATTGCATCTGAAAAAAAGTCATTTTTTGATAGTATTTTGTATTAGTACATTTGAGATGCATAACAGAATACCACAGATTGATATTTATAACAACCCTGATTTTTCCTCATAGTTCTGGGAACTATGAGAACATAAGGAACATAGATCTTGGGAAGTTCAAGATAAAAATGCTGAAAATTTTGGTGTGTAATGAAGGTCTGTTTTTGTTTCACAAATTGCCATCCTGCTATTTACATGGTGGAAGGAGAAAAACAATCTGAAGTTCTTTTTATACGGGTATTAATCCCATTCTTTTGGGCTCTGCTCTCATGATCTAATTAGCTCCCAAAAGACAAAAGATTGATTTTATGGTGCCATTATATTTAGAGTTTGGATTTCAACATATGGATTTGAGGGGGGGGAACACAAATATTCATTCTAGAACATTATTCCCCTAAACCCCCCAATTTATGTCTTTCTCACATGCATATACATTTGTCCATCCCAACAGCTCCCAAAGTCTTAATTCCAGTATCAACTCTAAAGTCTAGGTCCAAAGTCTTATCTAATATCATCTAAATCAAATGTTGGATCAACACACTCTTGGGAAGATTCATCCTGAGACAAATTTTTCCCCAATGTTGAAACTATGAAGCCAAAAAATTTGTGTGCTTCAAAGTTATCCTACTGTGGTAACCATAAGATAGACATTCCCATTCCAAAAATGAAAAATAGGAAAAAAAAAAAAGGGGCAAGGGGTACAAAGTAAGTCCAAAATCTGACAGGACAAACAACGTTAAAGGTAATGTTTGGAGAGTAATCCTTTGTTTCTATACTGCACCCTCTCAGCAGCCCATGAGGGTGGCAAATTCATCACCACAGCTCAACATGACTGCACCCCCCCCCCCCCAATGCTTGCTCGCTGTCCTGGAGTCCCACCCACACCACAGTACTTCCAAGCTGGGGTCTTCCACTCAGTGCCAGACATTCCTGTCCATTGAATCTTACATGGAATCATCTCTGTTCCTTGGGTCTATGCACTTTGCATGTTTGCAGAGTTCACATCCCTTGGATGCCAAGAAAATTGGCTGCCTGCACCTTACAGAGGGGACCCCATATCCCATGATGCAAGGGGAGCTTAGAAGTATGGCACCAGAGAGAGGGGAGCAGAGTCCATGATGGAAGGTGCCACAATGGCAATGTGACACAAAGTCCTACCAGCACTGGTGGCACCTCCTTTCAAATCTGGGTGGAGGTAGCAATGCCCTTCAACCTCTGTGCCTGTAATAAGAGTCATACTTTTGATTATCTCTAAATTATCTTCAGGTGATTCTTCCATTGTTCTGAAGAATATCTCCTGGCTTTTTTTGACTAATTCATAACTAATCTGTTTATCAAAGGGTCACATGGCCACAATGACAGAATTCTCAGTTTTTGATATATGGATAGGCTGAGATATTACAAATCTTTAAGTTCTGCTCAATTTTTTGCTCAAAAATTCGATCTTTTTTTTTTTTTAAAGTAATCTCCATGTTCAGCGCAGAGCCCAATGTCGGACTTGAACTCACAACTTTGAGATCAAGACCTAAGCTGAGATCGAGTCAGATACTCAACTGACTGAGCCACCCACACTCCCTAAACAATTGCATCTTTAATTATTTTCTCTGTTGAACTTTAAGAAATCAGGAGGAGCCCAGCCTCACATGCAACATTTTGTTTAAAAATACCTTCAATTAACATTAAAAATTTTTTTAAAAAGGGGGTGGGACACCTGGGCGGTTCAGTCAGTTGAACATCCGACTTTGGCCCAGGTCATTGTCTCTCAGTTCTTGGGTTCGAGCCCCGCATCAGGGTCTGTGCTGACAGCTTGAGAGCCTAGAACCTGCTTTGGATTCTGTGTCTCCGTATCTGCCCCTTCCCCGCTCATGCTCTGTCTTTCAAAAATAAATAAACATTAAAAAAATAAAAATAAGACAACATTACCCTCAAATATGTATCCAACTTTATTCTGTAAAATTCTACTTTTCATATAACACTCAAATATGAATACAATTCAGCAAAGTTCTTTAACAATTTGTAACAAAGGTCACCTTGTCTACATTGTCCACTAACAAATTCCTCATTTCCTTTTGAGACCTCATAAGAATGGTCTTTATTACCCAATTTCCATTATCACTATAATTTCAGAATTATTTAGGTGTTTTCTAAGATGGTTGAGACTTCCCTGCAGTTCTTTTCATTCTGAGCCCTGAAAACAACTATTTTAAAAATTCATTCATGAAAATGTAGGTTTTTTCTGTCAGGTGCCTCCAAACTCTTCCAGCCTATATTACCTAGTTGCAAAGCCATTTCTATATTTTTAGGTCTGTTATGGTAACAACTACTCAACACAATTTTCTTTTTAGTCTGAGCTGCTGTAACAGAATATCATAATAAGGGTGGCTTATAACAACATAAAGATATTTCTCAACGTTTTAGAAGCTGACATATTCTAAATGAAGGTGCTGGCAGATTCCGTGTCTAGTGAGTTATGTATTCTGTTTCATAGCCACTTTTTTGATGTGTCTTCACATCTAGAAAGGGAAACTGGGGTCCCTTTCATATGAGCACTAATACCATTCACAAGGGCTTCACTCTCAAGATCTAATTATCTATCAAAGGACCAAATTCTAATTCAATCATATTGTATGTTACGTAATCAATGTATGAATTTGAGAGGGATGCAAATATTGAGCTCTTAACAAAAGGGTTCACTAAACTTTATTAGAATTAATACAGTTTGTAAATGTACATATATAAAGATATTTCTAAGTATTGTAAGTGTATAGGTAAATAAATATGATATTTCAGTGAATGAATGTCCTTGCTACTACATTTAATTAACTTTGTGAAGACACTTGTACAGCCAATGTTATAAGAAAGGTAGCTGTTTATGTGGATATATATGTTTTTCAGTGATTAACACTGTTTAGTTCAAAACACTGTGCTATATTAAAAACCTTTTGTAATGTGACATGTATAAAAGATTTTTATAAGACTTCTGGTTGTATGTCTGAAAAGGTACTGCGTTATTTCATTGAAAGAGTATAACTACTGTTATTGCATGTAATGTATTACATAAAGTTACACGTACAATATACCTCTAAGAACTATAGAATTTGGTATCCAGGTAATGTCTTTTCAATGAATGTGTGTTTACCACACTGTGCTACTTTTAATGCACATTTTAAATATATATAGTATACTATATATAATGCTCTTAACAATGGTCATTGTATGTAGTCAGTGCTATTTAGGTGAATGAATATGTTTATCTCAAAGTACTGCAGTTAAAATACTCTGTAATGGCACATGTATAAAAAATGTTTCCGGGCGCCTGGGTGGCTCTGTCGGTTGAGCATCCGACTTCGGCTCGGGTCATGATCTCGCGGTCCGTGAGTTCGAGGCCCGCGTCGGGCTCTGTGCTGACCGCTCAGAGCCTGGAGCCTGTTTCAGATTCTGTGTCTCCCTCTCTCTGACCCTCCCCCGTTCATGCTCTGTCTCAAAAAAAAAAAAAAAAAATTAAAAAAAAATTAAAAAAAAAATGTTTCTAAGAATGCTCATTGCATTTGTTTTTAATTTTTTTAATGTTTAGTTGTTTTTGAGAGGGGGAGGGGCAGAGAGAGAGAGAGAAACAGAATTCAAAGCAGGTTCCAGGTTTTGAGCTGTCAGTACAGAGCCCAGTGCAAGGCTTGAACCCACAAACCATGAGATCATGACCTCAGCTGAAGTCTTAACCAAACAAACTACCCAGGTGCCCCACTCTGCATTTTTTAAAAAAATTTCAGTGTAATTTTATACAATATATCAACCACACTGTAGTTCATAGATCATAATATATACAATCATGAATAAAAAACTTTCTAAGATGGGGCACCTGGCTGTTTCAGTTGATATGTCTTGATTCTTGATTTCAACACAGGTCATATCCCAGGGTCGTGGATCGTGCCCTGCATCATAGTGGGTCTTGAACATGAAGATTACTTGGGATTCTTTCTCTTTCTCTCTTTCTCTTTCCCTCTGCTGCTGGGCTCCCCTGCTTGTGTTCTTTCTATCTCTCTCTTAAAAAAAAGACTTTCTAAGAGTGACAGAAATTCATTGTATCTCCGTTGTCTTATCATATCGGGAAAATGTGTACAAACATGTGCTATTTTAACATACTCTGCAAATGTATATATATGAAAGATATATCAAAGAATACCAATTATATATGTAAGCACAGTGTTATTTAATTGAAAGTCTATGTTCATGACAATGTGGTACAATTAGTACACTAGTTAATACTATGTAACATCACATATATAAAATTTTTCTAAGAAAAATCAAATTTTGTTGCATACCTTTAGTGTTATTTCACAAAAAGAATATGTTCACAATACTGTTCTGCCATTTATCTATTCTGCAAAGAGACACAAAATTTTCTTCTAAGAAATCAAATTGTATATTTGAATAGTTTCACCATTATTTCAAGGCAAAGGTGTGATATATACACTCTAATGTATGAGGCATATTAGTAAAAGCTCAAATATAAGTATACTTTTATCAAACAGTGACTCTTCAACAAATGGTGTTGAGAACACTGGCTGCAGCATGCAAAAAGAATGAGCTGTACCACTTTCTTATACCATACATAAAAATAAATTCAAAATGAGTCAAAGACCTAAATGTGAGACAAGAAACCATCAAAATACGAGAGAACACAGGCAATAACTTCTTTGACATTGGCTGTAGCAATTTCTTTCTTGATATGTCTCATGAGACAAGGGAAACAAAGGCAAAAATAAACTATTGGGACATCAAAATAAAAAGGTTCTGCACAGTGAAGGAATCAACAAAATGATGTTGGTAGGACTACTAATTGTACATATCAATAAGACTATGATATTTCATTTAAATACTGTGCTTATCATTACACTGTATTACACTTAAAACAATTGTAAATGCCTATGCATAAAATACATTTCTAAGTTGTAAATATCATAGACTCCTTTCTACTTCAGTGAGTGTGTTCATCAAATTGTGCATTTAATAACTCTTTGTAAAAGCACGTGTATGAAAGATGTTTCTGAGAATGCCATAGGCGTTCTTCTCCAAGGTAGAAAAGGCAATCTTAAATTTGTATGGAACCACAAATGACCCCGAATAGCCAAAGTAATATTGAAGAAGACCAAAGTGGGAGGAACCACAATCCCAGACTTTGGCCTCTACTACAAAGCTGTAATCAAGACAGCATGGTATTGGCACAAAAACAGACACATAAATCAAGGGAATAGAACAGAGAATCCAGATTTGGGCCCAAAGAAGTATTGTCAACTAATCTTTGACGAAGCAAGAAAGAATATCCAATGGAAAAAAGTCTCTTTAACAAATGTTGCTGGGAGAACTGGACAGCAACATGCAGAAATATGAAAATAGACCACTTTCTTACACACTTCACAAAAATAAACAAAATGGATGAATCTCCTGAATGTGAGACAGAAAACCATCAAAACCCTAGAAGAGAAAGCTGACCTCAGCCACCGCAATTTCTTACTTGACATATCCCCAAAGGCAAGGGAATTAAAAGCAAAATTGAATGATTGGGACCTCATGAAGATAAAAAGCTTCTGCACTGCAAAGGAAACAATCAACAAAACTAAAAGGCAACCAACAGAATGGGAAAATATTTGTAAATGACATATCGGACAAAGGGCCAGTATCCAATATCTATAAAGAGCTCACCAAACTCCACACCCTCAAAAACAAATAATCCAGTGAAGGCATGGGCAGAAGACATGAATAAACACTTCTCTAAAGAAGACATCCAGATGGCAAACAGGCACATGAAAAGATGCTCAACGTCACTCATCAAGGAAATACAAATCCAAACCACACTGAAATACCACTTCACACTTGTCAGAGTGGCTAAAATGAACAAATCAGGAGACTATACATGCTGGAGAGGATGTGGAGAAACGGGAACCTTCCTGCACTGTTGGTGGGAATGCAAACTGATGCAGCCACTCTGGAAAACTGTGGAGCTTCCTCAAAAAATGAAAAATAGATGTACCCTATGACCCAGCAATAACACTTCTAGGAATATACCCAAGGGATACAGGAGTGCTGTTGCATAGGGGCACTTGTACCCTGATGTTTATAGCAGGCCTTTCAACTATAGCTAAATTATGGAAAGAGCCTAAATATCTATCAACTGATGAATGGTAAAGTATTTGTGGTTTATATACAAAATGGAATACTAAGTGGCAATGAGAAAGAATGAAATATGGCCTTTTGTATCAACGTGGATGGAACTGGAGAGTGTTATCTTAAATGAAATGTCATACAAAGACAGATACCATATGTATTCACTCATGTGAATCTTGAGAAACTTAACAGAAAACTATGAGGGAGGGGAAGAAAAAAAGAGAGAGAGCCAAACCAAAAAAGCCTTAAAACAATCTGAGGGTTGATGACAAAAAAATCTGTGGGGTGGGAGGGTGGGTGGTGGGTATTGAGGAAGGCACCTGTTGGGATGAGTACTGGGTGTTGTATGGAAACCAATTTGATGATAAATTTCATATAAAAGAAAGAATTTAAACCAGTGTATCGGATCCCTGGGGGAGGGCAGAAAGAAGCTGAAACTCTCTGGCAATTCATTTTTGGTATAGATGCTTCATGTGGCATGCCCCATGAAGATCATCACACAGCTTTCAACAAGATGTTCACTCACTATCAGCGAGGAGATTGCTTTAAAATTTCAATTCACATACAAAAGAATAAATTTAGACAATTTCTTCACACTGTACAGAAAATTTAACTCAAAGCAGATTACAGACTTAAATATAAGAATTAAAACTGTATAACACTTAGAAGTAAAGGTAAGAGAGAATTTTCATTAATTTGGGATATGCAAAGCCTTTTTTTGCATTTCATTTTTTAAAAATAATTTATTGTCAAATTGGCTAAGGTACATGTAAAGCCCTTTTGAACTCCAAAAGCACTGGAAACAAAGTATCAATAAACTGGACTTTATCAAAAAAAGTAAAAAATAAAATATATACGTGAAAGGCCAAAGTGCTTCATTATAGATGAGAAGGGGACACAGATTAGAATGAAGTGTCCAGAATAAAAATTTTCTGGCAAGGTCCTGTCTAAGGGGTAAGAAACACCTGTGGCCAGAGACAAACTAAACCTCAAAGGGAAACATGAAATCCCAGTCTGCAAGAGGTCTGCCTATTTCCTTTAGAAAGATAGGGAAAGCTTCTGTTCTTGGCTGTTTTTCCTGCTGCTCCCATCAGGGAGGGGATAGAGGCAGCAGGGATTCAGGGTTAGTGGGTCCATGCTCCAAGCTCAAGTGTTTGGAACCATTCATGTGGTGCATTAAGTTTTGAATGGCCACTTTCTGCACTGGTCCTGGGACATACCTTGCATGCACGTAGTTTATGCCCTTCAGAATCTTAAGCCAAGTACTAAGTGCTCTCTGACAGCAGGGTAATCTTTCCTGTGTGTTGTCAGAAACTAATTAGTCTTGGTGAGCACAGAAGCAGAGTGAGAACTAACCACCCATCCCTGGGAGTTCACCATGCTATTGACAGCCTCACTGCCCTTCCGTCCTGCATACCAAGTCCGAGATGGCAAATAGCAATAGGATGGGAAAGACTCTATGGACAGCCATAGTTTCATTTTTAGATGAGATTGGAAGAAACCTGAGAGTGAAATATCTTTCTCCATTTGTCCTTGCCTAAAAGTAAGGACAGCTTCCCCCAAAACCTTTGGCCCTAGCTACACAGTCTGTGCTGGGTATTTTCCACTCACCTACATCTAATGTCAATATGGATCTGGAAGCCAAGTGCCCAGGGCTCCTATGGCCCAACCTATTCTGTGTTCACAAGAACTCATCCAAAATCCCCAATTAAAATCAGAGGGAATTGCTCTGAAACATCGGCCCTGATTGACCCATGGCAGATTCTAATTTTGAAAAGACTAAAAAGGGGCGCCTGTGTGGCTCACTTGGTTAAGCTTCTGACTCTTGGTTTTGGCTCAGGTCATGATCTCACAGTCCCTGAGATGGAGTCCCATTTAGGTCTCTGTGCTGTGAGTCCAGGGCCTGGAGCCTGCTTTGGATTCTTTGTCTCCCTCCTTCTTGCCCTTCCCCTGCTCACTCTCTGTTCTCCCTCTGTCTCTCAAAATTAAATAAAATTTTAAAAAAAGAACCAAAAAAATAAAAATTCCTGAAAGAGAGACAGGATTGGGCTCCTGGGTGGCTCAGTCAGTTAAGCATCTGATTATGGCTCAGGCCATGATCTTGTGGTTTGCCAGATTGAGCCCCACATGAGGTTCTCTGCTGTCTTGCGGAGCCTGCTTTAGATCATCTGTCACTCTCACTCTTCCCCTACACTGCCTTCTCTCTTTCAAAAATAAAAATAAACATTAAAAAAGATTAAGAGGATGGAAATAGATACCGAGTGGAGACAGTGTTCCTAAGAGAGATGAGAATGGGATAAATCTGAGGATGAAATGACTAGTACAATCTCTTGGCGAGCTCACTGTCTTGGGAACAAGAAATACATATGCCTAGGGCAAAGGGAAAGCTCCATTGTTTACAGTGGGAAACCTCATGGCAAGTCACTTGTGTTGTTCCTTGAGAAAGACAGGGAACCTTAATTCACTGATTTCCCTTGCTACCCTATCAGTGGATAGAGGCTGCAGTGATTCAAGCGTAGAGGGTGTGTGCTCAAAAGTTTACAACTGGGCTGTGATGCAGTAGTTCTTGAATGGTCTCTTTATGTGCTAAGCCCGTCCTTGAGAGTACTGCACATGGGTGAACCAACTGCTCTTCAGAGTGAAAGTATCTTTAACAACCACGGAGGGAGACAAGTTGGCTAACCATCATTTCATTTATCAGCCAGCCAAACACCACGTCCTCACAGGAAGGCAATCTTTCCTTTGGGATATCAGAAACTGCTATTGGTTAACCCAGACCAGAGTCAGAACTCTTTAATGGCTGTGCACTCACTATGTGGGCGACAGACTCACTGGCCTTGCCTGAGACCCAAGAAATATTTCTCAATACAACCATAGAATTGGAATGGCTACACAAGGGGCCAAATATTTTCATTTCAGCTGAGATTGGGATAAAGCTGAGAACAAAATGTCTAATTCCACGTTCCTCTTGTCCCAGAAGTGAGGATAGCTCCCTCCTTACATTTTTGACCCTGCCTATGAGCATTCCTGCTAGGTAGCTTGAAATACCCTGGGCTTTTCCTTGCCAACAGATTACTGGCAGAAAATTTTTGAGGGACCCTATGACCTATTATATCCCAGAGTGACAAGAACTGGGCCTGACTCCCTAGTTAAATGTAGAGAAAATGGATCTGAGACTCTGTGCCTGAACGGACAAGAAGAACTTAGCCTGAAAAACAGCAACAAGGGTGAAGGGAATACATAGAAGGCCAAAATTCTTAACAGAAGAAAATGGGATATAGCAAAAGAAGTGACTAGCACAATATCTTGGCAAGATGGTTGTCTCAAGAGTGAGACAATGTTCTCAGGAATAAGGCAAAAGGAAACCTGGATTTTTCCTTCAGAAAGAGAGGGAAATTTTCTGACATTGGATTTTTGTTTCGCCCTGTCTTTTGAGGCAGTCATGATACACAGCAGGTTCTGGCTTGTGGCTGACCCTCAAGTATTTGGAAAGTGGTTCTGGTTAAATGTTCCTTATATGGTCTGTTTCTGCACATTCTGCAAGTCCTGAAGAATACTGCAAATAGGTGAAGGTTGGCTCTTCAGAATGAAAACATCTGTAGGAGCCAGTGCTTGGAGTTCTGATATTACTATGACACTCCAAGACGTCAGTGACAGGGAGTCAATAGATCCTTTTGTGTATCACAAACTGAAGGCATTCAGTTAGCATGGGAGCAGCGTGGGAGTTTCCAACAATCCTTAGTTTTTCACTAAGTTATTGACAGGCTCACGGTGCCTAGTGGGAACCAAGGTATAAAGAGACAAAAGGCAAGGGAGAGGGCACCTGGGTAGCTCAGTCTGTTAAGCAGCGACTATTGATTTCGGTTCAGGTCATGAACTCACGGTTGTGATGTCTAACCCCACATTGGGCTTTGTGCTCACAGCCGGGATCCTCCTTTGGATCTTCTGTCTCCCTCTTTCTGCCCCTACCCTACTCTCTCTATTCTCTCTCTCAAAAGAAGATGAAGTGTTTTACAAAAAGTTTAAGACAGGAAAGGAAATCAGTAAGGGAATGTGAATGGATAGGTGAATGGCCAAAATTCCTCCTTTCCTATGAGAGTGGGAACAAGCTAAGAATGACGTACATAGTGTAATCTATTTGAAGCTGGATATATTCAGAATAAACACTTCTGCACTGGGGACAGGGGAAATCACCACTGGTTTACCTGCAAGCCCACTCCAGAGGAAAGCATCTGAAATTCAATAAGAAAGGGATATAACTGAAAAGGTACTGTATACTTCAGTTTTTCTTCCAGAAACAGGACAGGTTTTCTCCCAACTCCTCTGGGTCTGCCTACATGCAAACATTCTGTCCTGGGCACCTTCAAATGTCTTAGGTTTCCTGATGTATGCCTAGTTCTAAAACACAAATTTTAGCCCAAAGTTTTCCAGAGTCCATAGCCCAAAGTATTCCAGAATCCAGAGAACTTGACGCAAGTCCTCAGTTAAAATCAGAGTTAATTGGTGTCAAAAGCTGGCACCACATGCCTGCCAGAGAAAACCTAGTGTGAAAAGACCAAAAATGGACATGGATAAACAGAGGCCCAAAATTCTTTCTTAGGAGAATAGGATAAAGCAAAGAATAACATCACTAGCATAATCTCAAGAGTATGACACACCAATATTTTAGGTGAAGGTGTAGTCCATTGACTACACTTGATGCCCTCACTGAAAGAAATGTTCATCCAGAACTTTGGTAAGCCAAGAATTCTGTCCATTGCCTTTTCTCTGCCATTTCCATCAATTACAGATGCAACATTCCTTCAGTGATTCAAGGTCAGTCTCCTTGCTGACCTTCAGGTGTTTGCAACCAAGCTTTGGTGCAGGATTCCTTACTGGACTCTTTCTGCACTGACGCATATCTGAGATCAAAGTGTCCATCTGAGAGACTTCTGCTTTTCAGAATGAAGGCAGCTCAATGAACCAAGTGAGGGTCACAATCAGGGTAAACATCACCATGCCACCATCAGCCTGTGAAGCACCATATTTTCAGTAAAAGAAGAGCAATTTTCTCTTTGGGATATTGGAAACTGAATGCTCTTGGCTAGCACAGGCAGTGAGGGGGCGCTTCCATTAATCCCTGACTGATTTTTATGTGAGTGACAACCCCACTTCTCAATGTGAACAAAAAAACCTCTTTAGAAAATCCGCGAGGTGATGGGAACATACGCAAGGCTAAAGTTCTTTCTTTTAGGAGAGATATAGGATAGAACTTAGAATGCGGTGCCTAAGGTCATTTCCCCTTTCTGCAGAACTGACATTGACTCCATCCCACTCCTCTGTCCTTGCCTGCATGAACACATTCCGCGTGAGGCTCCTTCTTATGCCCTATGTCTTTTGTGGCCAATGGTAAGGCTGAAAGACTTACCCACTTACACTGTGGGTGGGCCCATGTTGCCGAAGTTATCTCCAATTTGGGAGAATGTGGCCGACTCCCCACATGAAATAAAAAGAAAATTGCTCTTAAGTTCAGTCCCTGAATCCCCATAGTGAATACCTAGGTAGAAAAAGTGCAAGGTGATGGGAATGGAGACTTCATTGGCCCAAGTTCTTCACTGCAGATGAGGACAGCATAAAGATAGAAATGAGTAGCTAAGGTTCTGGCCCCACAAGGGAAGCCAGCTCCCTCCCAGATCCTCTGGACTTAGCTCCCTCAAGTGTCTCCATCTGGAAACGCTGTCAGCACCAAGTCTGCCTTTTTCCTTCAGAAGGACATAGAGAGCCCTGGGACGTGGCTTTGGTGATTTTCTCATCATTGAATGGAGTGAGCAGTGACAGGGCTGTAGCTGGGTGGTTCCCCCTGCTGTGGCTTCAAAAGGTGGAAAAGGCATTTGTATCTTCTTCCTATAAGAGGCTCTTTATGTGCTGACCAATTCTGGAGACTACTGCTCCAGTGTGAACTGGATGATTTTCAAAAAGTAACTTCAGACAGAACAAAGAAGAAATCTGGCTCCACTCACTGTATCACCTGCTACAAACAGCCAAGCACCAAGCACAGGGGTATGAGGACTATTTTCCTTTGGGGTTTCTGAAGATGATGTCTATAATGAGCTAGGGACACAGTGAGAACTTGCCCATCCCTGGGTGCCTGCTTAGTAAGTGCCAGCTACATGGCTCTTAAGGGTGATTTAAAAGACAGGCAGAAAAAGAGAAAAGGAAATGGTATGGCTGCAGCCAGGAACAAACGGCATTCAATATTTCCATCCAGTAGGAATGTGATCAGTGTGGAATGGAGATGTTTATCTTTATTTCCACTAAGCCCAGCAAGGGGGACATCTCCCTATTAATACATCTGACCCAAACTCCCCACACACAGTTCTCGTCTGGACTCTTTCCAAAGCCCTAAGTGTTTGGATGTCCTTCTAGATTTAAAAAAAAAAAAAAAAAAAAGGCAAAAGCTGCACACATCCCACAGTCACAAGGGCTCGTCACTGTTGGACATCTGCAAACTTAGCTAGTACTCTGAAACACTGAATTTGCATGGACCCCAAGACGAAACTTGAGGGATTATAAGCAATGTCATAAAATTGGACGCTGAGGTTCAGAGTTCTTCATGTTTAGGGAAACCTGACTAGAACAATGTATTTGCAAGCTGGCCAGCTCAGGAATCTCGAAGTGCTTTTTGTGGGCTTTGGCTCCAGGGGGCTGCAAAGATGCCCGTTGGAACCATGTGAGCAAGAGGCTCATATTCTCCCATAAGAAAAAGAGAGGAACTTTGGCTTTTAGTGCACTTCTGCCCATCATATTCATCGTGAAGGTCGGCAGTAGCTCTGAGTTATGAAAAATGTGCTTTCATGTAAAGATCAAGAGCTGGGAACGAGGCATTGGTGTACTATTGATTCAAAGCAATTTTTGTGCACTAAACAGGTCGTGGAGCATGCTGCAATTGCATACATTGCCCTTTCAAGAGAGTAGCTCCATCCATTAGGGGCAAAGGTCCAGGTGGATACCCATTCCCATGATACTATAACCTGTCCATCACAGAGACAGGGTGGATATCTATTCTCTGGGACCTCAGACTCTGAGAGCCCTGCATTAGTCAGGAAAGGCTTTGAAACTCACCCTTAAACCGAGGATCTTGGTTGGTGTACGTGACACACAGGGTCTCTGTGTATTAACTGAGATCAAGTTAGGAAAGCAGAAATTGGAGATGAATGACTCCAGCGTGAGCCAAGATGTACATTCAAATGGTCATATGGGAAACCCAGGAAAGAGACCCCGACTATCGTTTCCCCTTGACCCACACAGGAGGAGGTATCCACCCCCAACCTGGGCTTAGCCTACCCATGAGCCTTCTGACTGAGCACCTTCACACACCCTGGGTTAGGGGAGGGCCACATCATTCTGAATCCAAATTGAGAAAAGCCCAATGCAATATCTCTATCACCATCACAAGCATACCACCAAACTGAAACAAGAGAATATTACTCAGACAATTTCTTGGAATAGTGTCCATGCCAACCCTCTTTCATCGGAAAAGCTCAGGAGTGGCAATGCAGACACACACTGCCAAAGTTCTTCACTACACATGAGATTTGGAGAAATTTGAGAATGAAGTACCTAGCACACTCTCCTATCAAGCAGGTTTAATCCACAATAATAAAGGCCTGTGGTTTTAGGCCAAGGCTCTCTGAAGGAATACACCTGGGAGCCCTTTCAACAGGAAGCCTGCTTTCTTTAGGAGCCAATGACTTTTGGATTGGTCTATCCTTGCCATTTTTCCCATCAGATGAGGAAGTCAGCAGGATTTGAGCTGTAGCTATTGGGTTCTGAGGCCTCTTGCTCAGGAATCGGCAACAAAGACTTGTTTCCTTAAATCCTTGCCAGAGTTTTTCATGCTGACCCCCCTCCTGGTTCATGCTGCCCATGGGGAAACTGCTTATCAGAATGCATGCCACTCAGTCATCCAGGTCAGTGAGGCAAGCTGGCTCCCGTTCACCCTCCACAGCACAACAGGCCAAGCACCAACACCCAGGCACTCAAGGTCTTCTTTCTTTTCATAGAGCAGCTCTCCCTGAGAACATGAGCAGTGAGAGACTGCGGCCTAGCCAGGGGTGCCAGCTGAGTGAGTGCCCTCTTTAGCTTCTAGGGGAGAAAAAATGCATTGTCAGAAACAGAGCAAGGGGATGGAAATAGGCACCAAGTGGACCAAAGCTCCTTTCCAGTGGGAATTGGGATAAACTTGGAAAGAAAGCTTGCTTCATTTGCCTCTGCCTAGAAAAAGGCTTGTTTCCTGTCCAAATCTCTGAACTAGCCTAAACACCAAACCGTCTGCTAGTCCCCTTCCAATCCCTGACCTCTGAATGCCTGCATACTTCTGAAACCTAGTGAATTAATGAAGAAATAGCCCTGTGGCAATGTCTCTCTCTCTGTCACAAGGACTGGATCAGATTCCCAGGTGGAAGGCAGAAGACAGACCCTTGAGGCATTGATTCTGAACAGATTGTGGAAAGAGCCATTTTTCTACAAGAGAACAAAGATATGTCAAGGAGTTAAGAAGGGCTAAAGCTTTTCAGAGCTTGGAGAAAGGAGTGCCCAGCATCAGCTCCTGGCAACTTGGCTGGCTGTTGGAAGTAAAAGAAACATCAGAGGGCTTAGGCAAAAGTGCCCTCTAGAGTCTCTTTCTGGGAGTCTTGTCTGCAAGAGGACTGCTTTCTTCCTTCAGAAGGACTTTAGAGCTCTGGGACTTAGTTTGCTTTTCTTGCTTTTCCCATCACTGAATGGAATGATCAGGTACACTGCTGTAGCTTGAAAGTTCCCAGAACTGTGGCTCCAAAGTGTGGGGAGGAGCACTGTGTTTTCTTCCAGTGCAAAGCCCTTCTGTGCTGACAAGTTTCGGGAGCCTACTGCTCCTGTGTGAACAGTCTGCTTCAGAAGGGAGGCACTTCAATCAGGCAGGTCAAGAAAGTGAGCTGGCTCCCCTACACGGGCCCTGGCTAAAAACAGCCAAACACCAAACTCAGGGATAGGAGGGCTATTCTACCTTGGGATATCCAATTTCTCATGGACTGTACTGAGCATGGAACCTAGTGGGAAGCTGACCCCCATCCTTGGGTGCGTGATTCATGAGTGCCACTTCCAAGTCTCCTAAGAGTGAATGAAGAGGCAGTCAGAACACAGGAAGGGAGAGGGAATGGCTGTAGCCAGGACTCAACGGCAGTCAATATTTCCATCAAAATGATGCAATCATGTGGAATGGAGATGTTTATCTTCATTTCCCCTACCCCCTCCAAGGGGTCCAACTTCCCACTAATATGTCTGGCCCAGCCTTCACATAAACAGCAATCGACTGAACCCCTTCCAAAGCCCTCGTGCTCTGGATGTCCATGTAGTTCTGAAAGCAAAAGGCCAGGGACTCTGTCTCCACCTGTCCCAAAGTCACAAACCTTGCCTTATTGGACATCTCCAGTCAGATATAGTAAGCTGAAAGACTGAGTTTTTATGGACCTGAGGATGAACATTAATTGATGATAAAGCAATGTTATGAAAGTGGATGAAATGAGGAGCCAGAGTTCTTCATGTTCTAAAGAAACTGTTTTAGTCACAGTGAATGAATAATATGCTTTTGTCAGGAATCACAAGAACTTTGGGGATTGGGTACCGTTCTCCACAGTGTGCCCTTTGGAGCCCTATGAGCAAAAAGCCCACATTCTCCCTTAAGAAATAGAGGAGGAATTAAGAAGCTTGAGGGGTAGGGGCCAACATGACAGAAATATGGGGATCCAAACTCTGAGGCTTTCAAAGAAGGTTTGAAGCCAAAGGACTTTGAACACCAAGCATCTGGGAGGAAAAGAAACTCAAGCCTCTACTAAAAAGACACCGAGACAACCTGACAGGCCATAGATGGGTGAATGTGAACAGGGAGAGATAAAACCGTCCCTGTAGACATGGAGGGGAAGGATCCTCTTCTATGGAGAGACAAAGGGAAGAGAAGAGAGGCTGGGGAAGCGTAAGACTGTATCTGGACAAGAAAAAAGGAGTCTATCCTGGACTGGGACGGAGAGGGATCCCATCTTTAACTGTGGGTATTTCTCCACATTGGGGTGACTGCCTTGTTTGTCCACCTGGGGAAGAAGGGAGCCAGCCCTGGACTCCGTGGCTAAGTCAGAAACACAGGCTACAGTAGGAGAAAGTGACACCCTCCTTCGAGTGCTGTGGTACAGGGTGAAGCTTGCCCACGTCTGCCACACCCAGGCTCTGTGGCTAGGTCAGGGGCACTGTCTGCAGTAAGAGAAAGCGGTACCCTCCCTAAAGTGCTGCGGAACAGGACAAAAGCAGCTGGGACAACACATCAGGTGACGAGAGGCCCTTCCCCCATACCAGGGCACACCAAAGTGGGGACTCAGTGATGGGTCCACAGGGCCTGCCTACACCAAACCACAGTTTTGGTGACCCACAGTTACCCTCTGTGCTGGGTAACGGTGTATTTACTGGAGTGGGATCGACGCTGAGGAACCAGACAGCCCCTCTTCCAGACCAGCACTCCTGCATTTACTGGAATCTCAAGCAATTCTTGTTAGTTAGATATATTCTTCCTTTCCTCCTTCTCATCTCTTCCTTCTTCTAGTCTGGTTACCCTGGTTGTTTAAGCAGACATATTTAAACCATTCTCTTGATACATGGTCTACACTTCCTTGTTTGCTTTCTTTTCTCTGTCTCTGAAATAGGTTCTCTGCGTAAATTTATCTTCGTTTCTTTTTACCTGCCTCCTTCTTTTTCCTCTCTCTCTCTCTCTGGATTAAGCCATTTAGTTTCTCTGCCTGGTCAATGGTTTTTTTTCTTTACCCCCACCCTTGTCATTACTCTCTTTGTATGTGTTCTGTCAGCACTGCCTCCACCCTGTTCTTTACTTGTAGCTGGTGTTTCTGGTTTTATTTTGGATTTTTTGTTTTGGATTTTTCGTGTGTGTGTTTGCATGTTTTTGTTTTCGGCTTGTTTGTTTTCCTTTCCAGGGGTAAGTCAATGAACAAATCAAAGCCCAATTGGTGGAGGATCCAAAAGATCACTACAAGTAGGGAAATAAAATAAAGTCACAAAAATGGAGAACAAGTAACACTCTCCCAAAAACACCTCCTGAAGGGCCAGACCCTTCTTGGTGGCCTGTGAACTGTGTGTGGAGAGGTGAACTGGGGGAGAGAAAAGCCATGGAAGGAAGAGAGTTGTCTTTGCTTGCAAAGAGAGGACAGAAACGGGGGAGAGGGGAGATATTACAGGAAAAGCACCCTCCCAAAAAGCAGCTGGAGAGAAAGTGGAAAAGTGGAAAAAACTGCAGGGATTGAACTAAAAAGGGAAAAGAAGAAAGGAGAGGGTTTGTCTTCCATTAAGACTTTATAAACAGGGGGATTGCAGAGTCTGAAACTCCGCAGCTTGATGTTTGGGTGCACTCCGGTGACAAGGGTGAATGAATCTCCACGAGCAGAGAGAAGCCTGGGGGTCTTCAAACCACATGGGGAGAGGCTGTTCCCTGGTTGGGAGGACATCTGGTAGAGTCTGTGTGGCTACCACACAGGCAATTGCCCCAGTGGACACAGAACAACTTTCGCTGGTGATGGAACAAGGTCATTGGGAGGTGAAGCCTGGTGTCAGATGTTTATTGTGGTTTTCCATAATCCCTGAAATGCTGCTGCTACATGATCTCATAAAAATTTTCTGAGGGTGCTGGCATCTAGTCGTAGTCTCTGGGCTATGACAGCAGCATGGTCCCATGAACATTCAGTGGGGGGTTGGCACTTGGTTATTCTTCAGTGAGACCCTCCCCCAGAGGGGCAGAAAGGGTCAAAGCCAGAGTCCCTCAGATATAAGGGGTTGGGGAAAACAGCCACTTCCGAGATAAGACTCAGGAGGGAAGTACTCCTTGGGGCTTGTCCGTGTAAAAGCAGGGAGTGGAAAGAAGCTGAAGACAAAAGACGGGTGTACAATTCTCATCTGGGAGAACAGAGTTCCTATACTAGAGACTGGCTACCAGGATCCTGCCTTTTTCACCTCTCCTGCATATGTGCATACACACCTACAAGCACCACAATAACCTACCCCAGTATGCTAAGCAGCACCATCTAGTGGAGAAAGGAGTCGTTACACTAAGCCCCACACATCTGGACCAACAACACTCTTCAGGAATACAAATCTCTCCTCTTTCTTAGTTTACAGACTATAAAATCCTTCATAGTTGGACTTCTAGGGGAAAACGAAGTAATTTCAATTATATTTCAGTCTGTTCACTGGTCCATCTAATCAATTTTGTTATTTTCCCTCTTTTCCGTTTCTTTTTCTTGAATTCAGAAAGAGAAAATTTTTAATTTCATTTTTAATTTTTACTAAAAATATTTTTAAAATGTTTTACTATATTTTTAAATTTTGGGTAATTTTTTTTCAAATTCTATTTTATTTACATCATTTCACTTTATTCTATTCCAGTGTATTCATTTTTTCAAATTTTCAAATGATTTCAGTTTTTCCTTTCTTTCCCTTTTTGTCTCTATTCCAACAAGCCCCTTGCAACATGCAGACCAAAACTCACTTAGGATCTAGCTTTGTTTATTTGATTGTGTGTGTGTATGCTCTTTTTAATTTTTTAAGTCTCAATTTTTTAGTTTTAATTTTTTTACAATTCCTTTTCTCTTTTCAAAATGAAAAAATGAAGGAATTCACCTCAAAAGAAAGAGCAAGCAGAAATGACAGCCAGAAACAACCACCACAGATACATGCAGGATGTTTGAATTAAAATTTAGAATCACAATAATAATAGCTGGGGGTCTCAGATAGATTAAAATCCCTTTCTGTGGAGATGAATGAAGTAAAAACTAGTCAAGATGAAATAAAAAAATGCTATAACTGACCTGCAATGTCAAATGGATGCCATGGTGGCAAGAATGGATGAGGCACAGCAGAGAATTAGTGATATAGAGGACAAACTTATGGAGAATAATGAAGCAGAAAGAAAAGGAGGGAGACTAAGACAAAAGACCACGATTAATAGAGAAATCAGTGAGTCATTAAAAAGGAACAATATCAGAATCATAAGGATCCCAGAATATGAAGAGAGAGAAAAAGGAGTAGAGGGGTTATGTGAGCAAACCATAGTGGAATACTTTCCTAATCTGGTGAAACACACAGACCACAACCAGGAAGCACAGAGGACTCCAATTAGATTAAAAAAAACCGACCATAGTCAAATTCAAAAAATACTCAGGCAGGAAAGAATCATGAAAGCAGCAAGGGGGAAAAAAGCCCTTAACCTACAAGGGAAGACAGATCAATTTTGCAGCTGACATCCACAGAAACTTGGCAGGCCAGAAAGGAGTGGAAGGTTATAGTCAATGTGCTAAATTGGAAAAAAATTCAGCAAAGAATTCTTTATCCAGAACGGCTGTCATTCAAAATAAAAGGAGCGATTAAAAGTTTCCCCAACAAAAATTAAAAGAGTTTGTGACTACTAAACCAGCCCTGCAAGAAATTTTAAGGGGGACCCTTTGACGGGAGAAAAGATTTAAATAAATAACAAAAGCAACAACGACTAGAAAGGACCAGAGAATACCACCAGAAACTCCAACTCTACAAGTAACATAATGGCAATAAATTCTTATCTTTCAGTACTTTAAACGTCAATGGTCTCAATGCTCCAATCAAAAAACCGGGTAATTGAATAAGAAAAAAGATCCATCTATATGCTGTTTACAAGAGACCTAAAGACACTTTCAGATTGAAATTAATGGGATGGAGAACGACTTATCCTGCTAATTGTTGACAAAAGAAAGCCATAGAAGCCATACTTATATCAATCTAGAATTTAAAATAAAGACTGTAACAAGAGAGGAAGAAGGGCATTGTATCATAAGGGGTCTATCCACAAAGAAGACCTAACCATTGCAAACATTTATGTTCCAAATGCGAGAGCACCCAAATATATAAAACAATCACAAACCTAGAGGAACTCGTTGATAATACCATAATTTTAGGGGACTTCAACACCCCATTTACAACAATAGACAGATCATCTAATCAAAAAATCAATAAGGAAACAATGGTTTTGAATGACACAGTGTACCAGATGGACTTAACAGGTGTATTCAGAGCATTTTATTCTAAAACACTGGAACATGGAATGTTCTCCAGAATGGACCACAAACTGGGACAAAAATCAGCCCTAAGCAAGTTCAAAAAGACATAGATCATACCATGCACATTTTCAGACCACAACACTATGAAACTTGAAATTGATCACAAGAAAAAACTTGGAAAGGTAATAAATACTCGGAGACTAAAGACCATTCTACTAAAGAATGAATGGGCTAACCAAGAAGTTAAAGAAGAATTTGAAAAGAACATGGAAGCCAATGCACATAACAGCACAGCCCAAAACCTCTGGGATGCAGCAAAGACAGTGATAAGAGGGAAGTATATAGCAATCTAGGCTTTCCTAAAGAAGGAAGAAAGATCTCAGATACAGAATCTAACCTTAAACCTTAAAGAGATGGAAAAAGAATAGCAAAAAAAACTCAAAACCAGCAGAAGTCAGGAAATTATAAAGATTAGAGCAGAAATTAATGCTATTGAAACAAACAAACAAACAAAAAAACAGTAGGACAGATCAATGAAACCTGAAACTGGTTCTTTGAAAGAATTAAAAAAGTTGATAAACCAATAGTTTGATCAAAAAGAAGGAGGAAAGGACCCAAATAAATAAAATCAAGAATGAAAGATGAGAGATTACAACCAACCCAACAGTAATAAAAATAATAGAATATTATAAGCCATTATAAGCAATAACATGGGCAATCTGGAAGAAATGGAAAAATTTTTAAAAATATATTCACTACCAAAACTGAAACAGGAAAAAATAGAAAATTTGAACAGACCCATAACCAGTAAAGAGATCGAACTAGTAATCAAAAATCTCCCAGGAAACAGGAGTCCAAGGCCAGATGGCTTTCAAGGGGAATTCTACCGAATGTTTGTTGAAGAGTTAACACCTATTCTCTTGAAGCTGTTGCAAAAAAATAGAAATGGAAGAAAAACTTCCAAATTTTCGCTGAAGCCAGCATTACCTTGATTCCAAAACAAGAGACCCCACTAAAAAGGAAAACAGTAGAATAATTTCCCTGATGAACATGGATGTAAAAATCCTCAACAAGATATTAGCTTACTGGGTCCAAAAATACATTAAAAAATTATTTACCACAACCAAATGGGATTTATACCTGGGATGCAAGGTTGGTTCAATATCTGCAACAAAATGGCATTCATCACATCAATAAAACAAAGGACAAGAACCATAGGATTCTCTCAATAGATACATAAAAAGCATTTGACAAAATACAGTATCCTTTCTTGATCAAAACCCTCAATAACGCACAGCTATAAAGATCTTACCTTAAGATCACTAAAGGCATATATGAAAGGTCCAATGCTAATACCATCCTCAATGGGGAGAACCTGAGAGCTTTCCTCTTAAACTCAGGAACAAGAAAGGGATGTCCACTCTCATCACCAGTATTGGAAATCTTAATCTCAGCAGTCAGACAACACAAAGAAATAAAAGGCATCCAAATCGGCCAGGAGAGGATCAAACTTTCACTCTTTGCTGATGACATCACACTCTATATGGAAAATCGGAAGGACTCCACCAAAAAACTGCTAGAACTGATCCATGAACTCGGCAAAGTTGCAGAATATAAAATCAAAGCACAGAAATCAGTTACATTCCTATACACCAACAATGAAGCAACAGAAAGAGAAACCAAGGAATGTATTACAATGGCACCAAAACCCATAAAATACCTAGGAATAAATCTAACCAAAGAAGGAAAAATCTGTACATTGAAAACTATAGAAAGCTTATGAAAGAAATTGAAGAAGACACAAAAAAATGGAAAATATTCCATGCTCCTGGATAAGAAAAAATATTGTTAAAATGTCAATACTACCCAAAGCAATCTACCTATTCAATGCAATGCCTATCAAAATAACAGCGTGCTTCACAAAGCTAGAATTGAACAATCCTAAAATTTTTATGGAACCAGAGAAGACCCCGAAAAGCCAAAGAAATCTTGACACAGAAAAAAAGCAGGAGATATTAAATCCAGACTTCAAGCTGTATTACAATGCTGTAATCATCAAGACGGTATGGTACTAGAACAAAAACAAACACTCTGATCAATGGATCAGAATAGAGAACCTAGAAATGGACCCACTAACTTATGGCCAGCTAATCTTTAACAAATCAGGAAAGAATATCAAATGAAATAGTCTCTTCAGCAAGTGGTGCTGGTAAAACTGCACAACGAGATGCAGAAGAATAAACCTGGACCACTGTACTTGAGTACAGAAAAACTCAAAATGGACGAAAGACCTAAATGTAAGACAGGAAGCTATCAAAACCCTTGAGAAGAAAGCAGGCAAAAATCTTTTTGATCTTGGCCACAGCAACTTCTTACTCAAGACTTCTCCAGAAGCAATGGAAACAAAAGCAAACATGAACTAAGACCTCATTAAAATAAAAGGCTTCTGCACAGCGAAGAAAACAATCAGCAAAACTAAAAGACAACCGACAGAATGGGAGAAGATATTTGTAAACAACATATCATGTAAAAGGTTAGTATCCAAAATCTATAAATAACTTATCAAACTCAACACCCAAAAAACAAAGAATCCAGTGAAGAAATGGGCAAAAGACATGAATAGACACTTCTCCAAAGAAGACATCCAGATAGCTAACCGACACATGAAAAAATTCTCGACATCACTCATCATCAGGCAATACAAATCAAAACCACAATGAAATATCACCTCACACCTGTCAGAGTGGCTGAGGTTAACAGCTCAGGCAACAAAATATGTTGGCAAAGATTTGGAGGAAAAGGATCTCTTTTGCACCACTGGTGGGAATGCAAACTGGTACAGTCACTCTGGAAAAGAGTTTGGAGTTTCCTCAAAAGTTTAAAAATATGTTCAATTGAAGACAAAAGACAGTGCTTAAAGCTTGTTTTTATTAGTTTCTTGCATTTATCCAGTAAGAAGTGTGGCTAAATCCTGGTAGGGAAATTAGGGACATTCCACTAGAGAGTGTCCATGTGTTTGTTTAACCACCTGAAATACCTGTGTTTTCAATGAGGTTCCAATTGCCTCCTGAATAAAATGCTCTTAAACTGTATTAGGTCAGCAATAACGAAGTTATTTAAGTGCCATAAATTACACTGTACTTCAAACATTATTAGCTTTCACATGGGTATCACAGGAAACTTTGTTGAAACAAAGGTTGAAAAACAGGTTGCATGAACCTCTTACCATTTAGTATAAAGTATGCCTGAGGTGCCTGCGTGGCTCAGTCATTTGAGCATCCAACTCTTGATATCAGCTCAGTTCGTGATCAGTTGGTAGGATCAAGTCCCATGTTAGACCGTTCACTGACAGCGTGGGGTCTGCCTGTGAGTCTCTCTCCTTCTGTCTGTACCCTTCATGCTTTCCCCCCTTGCATGTGCCATCTCTTCCCTCTGTCTCTCAAAAATAAACATAAAAAATGAAAATTAAATTTTTAAATGGTGCTCTTTATGTGTACTCCATAAATATTAGATAAATATCTTGTGTTTTTAAAAGTTTACTTATTTATTTTCAGAGAGAGAGAGAACAGAGTGCATAATTGGGGCTGCGGCAGAGGGAAAGAGATGGAATCCCAAGTGGGTTCAACACCATCAGCACAGATCCGAACGCCATCATCACAGAGCTTAAAGTTGGTATCGAATGCTGAAATGTGAGACCATGACTTGAGATCGAGTCGTGTGCTTAATTGACTGAGCCACCAAGGTGCCCGAGAAATGTCTTGTATTAACTCTCTTGAGCTATGGTGTGCTTAAAGCAGCTGTAAATGAACATTTTAGATGAATGTAGTAAACAGTATTCTTAACCACTCTGTATAAACCCTAGGAAAGAGCTTTGTCCTTAACTGCCTGAAACTATGCTGCACATGAAGCATCTTTCATAAATGCCTGCGACAGCCAGCTTGCTAAGAGAGTCCCTTCATTCTCAACAATCTCCAAGTCTCATCTCTCATAAAGAACGTTGGTCTTCCATGTATCATTGTCACCACTTGGCTCCATTTAGGGAGTTTATCCCTAAATTTGATTCAGAGTTGGGATCTCTGAGGAATATTCCCTGCCTGGAAATGAGAGTCTGGTGACATCTTTGTAACCATGAGGTAAGTGTTGTACAGCACTCCCTTTGAATTCTGTTTCAGAACAATATGGACATCTAGAGGCCTAGGCCATGTGAAATTGCCCAGCGTAGAAGGTTTGTGTGTGTAGAGGGAGATCGAAGGTTTGGGAAGGGAGCTGGTCTCTTTTTTGGGGTGAGTGGAAATGAAGTTAGACCTCTTCCAGAATGTTTCCATTCCCGTTGGAAACATAGAACATTGGCCTTCCTGGGGCCATTCCCTTCCCATCACTTTTTTTTCTAACTAGGTCTTTGTTCACACTTAGGAGCCATGGAACTCTCATTCTCAGCCAACACCCAGGAAGTGGTATGGAGTTCCCACTTTGGTCCTGTGATCAGTGAGAGCAACCAGTGTCAAATATCCAAAGGGAAATGGGCCATTAGTCCCTGAGCACCTGGTGCTCTGCAAGTTGTGCTATGGGAAGGAGAGCCAGTTTGCGTCATTCCCCTGACTGCTTGAGATGCCCTCATTTTCAACAACAGACAGTTCACACATGGGCAGTATGTTCTAGGAGCTGAGTGCAGGAAGCTGATGGTGTTTGGCTTTCTGTGATATGGAGGGTGAAAAGGAGCAAACTTGCCTTGCTGACCTGGATGATTGGGTTGCGTTCATTCTGAGAATCAGTGTTTATACGGGCAGTATGAACCAGAAACGGGACCGCTTGGAAGAGCCCTTGCCAAGAATAAGGGAACCAAGTCTTTCTTGCAGAATCCAGAGCAAAAGCCCTCAGAACTCAATAGCTACAGCTCAAACCCTGTTGCCTCCCTCCACTGATGGGAAAAATGGCAGGGATAGACCAATCAAGAAATCACTGGCTCTTTTTGCTGACAGTGCTCCCAGGTGTAGTCCTTCAGAGGGCCCCCTTGGCCTACGTCTGCAGGCTTTCCTTATGCTGGATATGACCTGCTTGATAGAAGAGTGCACTGGGTACTTCATTCTCAACTTTCTCCAGATCTCATGTGTGGTGAAGAAGTCACAGAGCACAATCGGGAAGAAAGAGAGAGAAGGAAACACAGAATCTGAAGAAGGCTACAGGCTACCAGCAAGAATTCAGCACAGAACATGATGGGGGCTCAAACCCACGGACCACTGGATTATGACCTGAGACAAAGTCACTCAACTGACTGAATCACTCAAACACTCCCTCCTTCTATTTCTTAAGGAAGAATGGCTGTTCTGGTCCCAGGTCTCCAAAGGGCATCCTGTCTCGGAGAACTCCTGTAGCCTAAGGTTCCCAAAAGGTCTTGTGACTCTTAAACAAGGAAAATTACCAATTCATTGTGCTACTCAGTTTCTTCTGAATATGAAGAACTCTGGCCCTTGGTGCATCCACTTTCATGACACTTCTTTATCATCCATCAAGGTTCATCCTCAGGTCCATAAAAACTCAGAGTACTATATGTCCCGCTGGAGATGTACAAAGGGGCTAGCCCTTGTGACTTTGGAACAGGAGGAACAAAAATGTCCCTGGCATTTGGTTTCAGAATTACGTGGATATCCAGAGCACTAGGGCTGTTGAAGAGGTCCAGGCAGTAGTTTATGTCGAGGCTGGGCCAGACATACTAGCGGAAAGCTGGCCCCCTTGGCGGGCCTAAGGGAAATAAAGATAAACATCTCCGTTGCACTGATTGCATTCATATTTGATGGAATTACTAAGTGCCTTTTGGTCCTGGCTGCAGCTATACCCTCCCCCTTCCTGTGTTTCGGACTGGCTCTTCATTCACACTTAGCAACCTTGGAGCTGGCACTCTCGAAGCAGGCCCTCAGGGATGGGCGTCGGCTTTCCACACGGTCCCGGGCTCATTCCTAGCCATGAGCATCGGAATTGGCAAGGAAAAATAGTCCTCTTATCCCTGGGTTTGGTGCTTGCTGTTTGTAGCCAAGGGCAGGGGGAAGGGAGCCGGTTCACCTCCTTGGTCTGCCTGATCGAGGTGCCTTCCTTCTGAAAAGCAGACTGTTCTCACAGGAGCAGTTGGCTTCAGAAGCTGGTCAGCACAGAAACAACCTCTTACAGGAAGAAGGCAAAATGGACCTCTCCACACTTGCAGACACTGCTGGGGGAACAAACTCAGCTACAGCACTGTCTCTGCTCATTCCATTCAATGATACAAAAAGCAACATAAGCCAACCAAGTCCCAGGGCTCTCTAGGTCCTTCTGAACAGAGAAGACAGGCTTGGGGATTCCAGATGGGGCAGTAGGTGGTGCTCCTGCATAAGCTCTCTGCTGTTTCTTCTTACAGCAGGGTTGTCTGGAGTTGGTGCTGGGCACCCCTTGTTCATAGAATTTGCACCAAGCGCTGAAGACGCCTGGCACTCCTCATCCACCTTGACGCATTATTGTTCTCTTGTACAAAAAAAGGTTCTTCCCGAAATTTGTTCAAAATCAGTGTCTGAAGAGTCCTATCTTTTGTGTTTCACTTGAGAGTCTGGTGCAGTTCTTGTGACTGTGGGTGGGTTTTTGCCACTGTGCCACTTCATTTAATCACTGGGTTTCAGATGTATGTGTCCATTGCGAGGCCCAGGGCAATTCAAGAGACACAGCAGAGGATATTTGGTGTGTACGCTGGCCAGAGACGGGCGGGGATCTGGCCTGCTTCTGGGCTGAAGCAAATGAAGCCAAGCATATTCTTTCCAAATGAATCCCCTTTCCCACGAGAAATTTTGAGCTTTGGCTCACCTGGCACCAGTTTCCTTCCCCTCGCTGTGTTTCTGACAATGTCTTTTTTCTCCCATCAGTCAGTCATGTGGCATTGCTGTTTAGGCCTCAATCTCTCACTGTGCTCCTGTTCTCAAGGAGAATTGTCAGGCACAGCTCTACCAAAGGAAAGAAGACCTTGAGTGACTGGGTGATTGGTGCTTGGCCAGCTGTGCTATGGAAGATGAACGAGAACCAGCTTGCCTCACTCACCTGAATGAGGTGCCTTCATTATGCGACGCAGACAGTTTGTACATGGACAGCATGGACAGCATGAACTAGGAGGGAGTCAGCATTGGAAGAGATTTTTGATGAAAGAGGATTTGCATGGACACCATCCCGGGACAGTGTCTAGAGTAATATCCTCTTGTTTCAGCCTTGGGATTTGGTGGCATGCTTGTGATGATAGAGATACTGAATTGTACCTTTCTCAGTTTGGTTTTGGAATAACTTGGCCCGCCCTAACCCAGGGTATGTGAAGGTGCCCAGGGAGGATGCTCATGAGTAGGCAAATCTTGTAATTTGGTGGTGGATCCCACCTCCTATGTTGGACATGGGGAACGGAAGATTGGGGTCATCTTCCCCCACTTTTCCCCATGCCCATTTGAAAGCACAGCTTTAACTCCACTTGTAATCATTGCTTTCCCATTGTTGGTTTTCTAACTTGGTCTAGATTTACAGAGTCTCTGTGACTGTCCCACACCCAATCGATTTACCATGACTGCAAGTGAGTTTTCAGACAATTCCTGAGTAATGGTAGGTTTCTAAGTGTCTTGTGTTCCAAAGAGTTATTGGTTGGTCATGGCTCTGAGTTCTTCAATTTATTGCAATAGTAAAATACTCTAATTTGGAAACAAGGGTCTCCCATGAATCATTTCAGAGCCCTTGTCTCAAGGTCATATCCTCTCCTATTAAGGGGGCAGTCGGGAGCAATCCTGGTGAGTGTGCAATAGGTGTGGCCAAAGGGGCCCTACAGGTTGGGTTTCAGAACTTATGGACATCACCAAGACTAGATCATCTGCAGGTGCCCCATGGAGAATACTTGAATCTAAGCCAGAAGTTTTTTTAAAATATGTGAAATTTATTGTCAAATGGTTTCCATACAACAACCAGTGCTCATCCTACAAGATGCCCTCCTCAATACCAATTACCCACCCTCCTCGCCTTCCCACCCCCCATCAGCCCTCAGCTTATCATTTTTAAGAGTCTCCTGCTTTGGCTCCCTCCAACTTTAAGCTCTTTTTTTTCCTTCCCTTCCCCCATGGATTCCTGTTAAGTTTCTCAGGATCCACCTAAGAGTGAAAACATATGGTATCTTTCTCTGTATGTAAGCCAGAAGTTTTAAGAGTGGAGCTGGCCTCCTGTCTGGATTGAGAGTTGATTAAGAAAGTTAAATTTTTCCCTGAAAGATTGATTCCCTTTGGAGAAGCAGAACTTTGGTACTGCTTGTACTCATGTATATCCCACCGCCGCTTTTCTAGGTAGGTCTCCAACTCGTGTCCAGGAGTTCTGGCTGTATGAATGGTGCCAGTGTCCAAGTCATTTCCTGAGGAAATTGAAAGTATATGTGTCAAATATTCCAGAGGAAACTTGAGCACATGGTGTTCGCTAGCTGGCTAGGTATGCACACAAATGGGTGGGCTTAAGGACTCTTAGCTTTCACAAATGGAAGTCACTTCATTTGGACGAAGGACAGCTTTTTCATGTAGGCAGGTTTTTGCAGGTTTTGGTCAGCACAGAAAGGACGTTTGGATGTGATCCTGCAAAAAAATGTGGTTCCAAACACTTGCCCATCAGCCTGGAGTACATCCCTGCTAAAGCTATATCACTGCTACCCCTATTTACTGAAGGCAAGGGTAAGACACATACCAAGAGCCAGGTCTTTCCCTCTGATTCTGAGGAAAGAATCTGGGCAAGCTTCTTGCTGACAGGGCTTTCAGGTGGAACTTATAGATGGTACTGTTCACCGAAGCCCACGGTATTTCTCATTCCTGAGTCAGTCTGGGAGCTGGGGAAGACTGTGCTAATCACGTCATTTTGCATTATCTCATTCTTATCCATGATTCAGGACTCTGGGCAATTTCACACTTTTGCTCTATTTTAACTCGGAGCCCTCCCTGGTGTCTACTCCAAATGTTTGTATTACACCCATACCCTGGGCTCTCCAATGGGGATTCTAGTCCATTCTTTGTGACCTTCGGCTGTGTTGGGCCAAAGCGCCCCTGTCTCTTTGGCAGGAGAGTTTTCTCTGTATGATTGTTCATCTCTGCATGAGTCTAGCAGAACTCAGGTTTCTGGACAAGTAAGCCTGTGTTTTTCTTTTTGTTTTGCCATGGACAGATCCTCAGATCTTCTCAGGTTTTCCAGCATCTGAAAAGACAACAAAAACTGTAAAATGTGAGGTTTTTACTGTACTTTAATGATGCTCATGACAAGATCTATTTATTTTAAACCGGTGCAACCTTAATGATGTCTCAATAAAACAGGCAACTCTGCTCTAATCAGTGCCTCTACATTTCATCCAGACTTCTTGCACATTGGCCAGCATCTTTATTAAGTGCATCCTTATTTTAGGATATTTATTCCTGGCTTTCCTCAACACATTCCACTATGCATATCATTTTCATGTGAAGGTACACAAGTGAGAGCACTTGAATCCTCCGTACGTGGGCTGGGAGAAGTAAGCTGCTAAGGAGGCAAATACCAGGTGCTGCACCCAAGGGTGCCACCTTACCTTCCAGTCCTTGCCTTCTGCCACTGTCCTTGGCATGTTGTACACCTACTCTTGCTAGCCAGAACTCTCAGTGTTGCTACTGTTGAGTATGCTAAAGTACTGACGTGGTTGCCACACCGTGACACCAGAATGGCTTTGCTGGGCCACTGAAGTTGCTATGGCACCACTTGATCCACAGGACTGTTCATGCCTTGGCACCTGACTCAGAAACCTCGTGTGGTGGTGACCTGCAGCCACCACTGATGCCTGTCGTCCCGCTGGCCCCTCTGTGCCCCAGATGGAAGGGAAATCCAAATCTAAGTGCATGTGCTGCCATTTGGCAGGCTGCCTTGCTGGGGGCCAACCTCCCACATGCACAGTCTTATGTGAAAATCTATTCCTTGGAAAGAGTTTGGTTAGTGATGGCTCCATGGCTTCTAAGTCTAAATAGAGATATCGTTAGGCATGGGAAGGGAGTGGTCATAAGGAGGGAAAAGTTCATTTCCAATAGGAATGGGAACAGTCTGGAAAGGGCCTGTGTAACTGCATGTGCCGTCAGCCAAGAAAGGTGGCCAGCTCCTTTCCCAGTCCTCTGGCCCAGGCTAAGTGCAAATGTTCTAACCTGGGCCCTTCCAATGCCCTAGGCCACCAAATACTTGCAAGGTTTGGACACCAGCTTCCCAGGAGCCCTGTGACCAAACCTATTGCAGTCTCATGGATGGAAATAGAATCCCCAGCTGAACACCAGGGATAGTCCCTTGAGACACTATATGGAATGGACACCATACAGGAACTAGTTTGAAAACAAAGCAAAGAGGTGAAAATAGATTCACGGAGGGCCAGGGTTCTTCACTAGGAATGAGAACAGGATGATGTGGAGAATGAAATGACTACTGCCATCTCCTAGCAAGCCTCAGGAATAAGCAACACCTGTGGGTTTTGGCGTAGGAAGGCTTTTACAGACTATACCCAGGAGCCCTGTGAGCATGAAGCCTGCATTCTTCCTTCAGAAACATAGGACATCCCTGGCTTTGGGTCAGTTTCTTGCCCTTTCGCATTAGAGGACAGGGGCGGCAGTGATTCAGCCGTGCTTGTTTGGGGCTCCTGGCTGATGGTCATGTGGTTAGAACCATGACTGGGTCCAATATTCACTTGAAAGTCCCTCTGGGCACTATCCGGGGCCTGGAGCAGAGTGGACATGCATGATGCATCTAATCTGCAGGATGAAGGCATGTCTCTCACCAGGTGAGGGAAGCCAGCTGGCTACCCATTCCTGCAATGACTGTAGCTGACTAAGCACCAAGCCCCACGGGCAGAAGAGCCTGCTTCCTTCTGGGATACCAGATACTGAGAGCTGTCAATTGGCTCAGGAACTGACTGGGAATTCCACACCAATGTTTCGACCTGGGCTGCTGGAAGCCGAGCTATCCAACCACCGTGATGGCAAGGCCCCGGCGGTGGACGGATCGGGACTGAAGGGTGAACCACCTACAGTGAAGCTTCTTGTACTCCCACTTTTATGTAATTTGGCCTTAGCGTTAGTCGGGGCAGCCCCCCTGCCAATGAAAGTACTTGGGGAATTGCCCATGATGCCCCCCCCCCCGGGAAAAGAACCATTGGGGAAGGAAAGAAGTAAGAGTCCACAGGGAAATTATTCTGCCCCTTGTCACCCCCTGTAAAGACTCCTCTACCTAAAGGAAGGGTAGCCCCCAAAATTTCACAGCCAAGGAGGTGGACAAATGGGTTTGAAACCCCCACTCTGGCAACAAAGGAATGTATGTAGGGATAAAAGTTTCTCCACCCCCTAGGCCCACTTGGCCCCCAGGAGGCATTCCAGATGATAACTGGACCTGGTGGGTTAAGATACGGAATAGTTTAATAGTTCCTTAGTATACATTGTCTCTCTGGAAGCATATAAGGCGTGTGTTCCCAGGGCCCTTCCTGGTTCCCTCTCAGCACCCCAGTCCAAAGTGAATAAATTTGTCCCTTGTGTCGCAGATCACACAAAGTGAACAATTTAGAAGTCATGTCCTTGTAAAACATTCCACTTGAAGTGTGAGCTAAAGACCTTGAGATAGGAGAGAAGGTTACAAGAAAATAACTATGTTGTTCCTTTATGAGTGATCACACAAAGGAACATTTTTAGAATTAGGTAATGCTGAGAAACATAGGTAACGCATGCTACAAGGAATTTGCTAAGAAATATAAAGCCACGTTTGCTACAATAAAAGCGGCCAGTTTAACACACTGCTGTTGTCTGTCCATTTCATTTTTGTTTTTATTTTATCTTCACCTCGCATAGATTTTCAAACACTTCCAACTTCGTGAAACTAGGTACTAGGTGAACTATGGTTCTCCACAGGGTTCTTTCGCCACTTTTCACCACCGACCCCGCACGGATTTTCAAACACTTCAAGCTGAGTGAAGCTTTAAAAATTTTAAAAGAATGTTTCACCACGGTGTTGCTTCATAGAGATGAGTGTATGGCAGTTTCCACAGAGTCCCTTCAGGAGTTTTCAAAAACTTCTAACCTGATGAGTCAAGACGTTAGCTGGAGGATGGTTTCCATACAGCGTTCTTTCACAGAACTGAGTGTATGGCACGTCCCTCATAGGCCGCTCGAGCGTTCTCAGTCTCTTCTAACTTAGTGAGACAGGATGTTAGTAGAGAAAAGGTGTTCGCAGAGTGTTGCATTACAGAGCTGAGTATCTGGCACTTTATCTGCAAGCCCCTTACAGGTTGTCGCACATTTCTAACTTAGTGACACAAGACGTTAGAAGAAAGAAAGATTTTTGTTCATAGTGCTCTTTCCCAAAGTGGAGAACATAGCACTATCCTCATAGGCTCCGCGTTGGTTGGCGTAGCCTTCTAACGTAGAGGAACCACATGTAGGTGAAAGATGGCTTCGCCACAGTGTTGTTTTACAGAGTTGAGTATATGGCACTTCCCCGTTAGTTCCCCTCAAAGGTTTGCTTACACTGCTAACTTGTGAAACAAGGTGTTAGCTGAAAGATGTATTTCCCTGTGTGTTGTTTGACAGAACTGAGTACATGGCTCTTTGCTCATAGGTCCTGCATAGGTTTTCCAATTCTTCCAACCTGGTGAAACCAAGATGTCAGGTGAAACACCGTTTCCCCACAGGGTTGAGTCACCTGGGTTGTTTGGCCGCTTCCTCATAGGACTCGCCTACTTTACAAACGCTTTTAACATAGTGAAACCAGCTGTTAGTTGAAAGGTGGTTGCAACACAGTGTTGTTTCACAGAGACGAATATATGTCACTTTCCCCATAGGCCTCGCATGGCTTTTCAAACACGTGTAGGTAAATCATATAAGATGATGGGTGAAGGATCGGTGAAGGGATGATGGACAGTGTTCTCATACAGGGGCAAGTGTATGCCACGTTCCACAATGACCTCTCATCGTATTCAAACACTTTTAAATAAGTGCAACCGGTTGTTAGTGGACGGTTTCCCCACACTGGTGCACAGAGTTGAGGACATGACACTCTCTCTGTGTTGCCATCCCGTGCGTTCTCAAACACTTCTAGTGAAAGATGGTAGTGGAAAGATGACTTCCCCTCAGTGTTTCATAGAGCTGAGTTTGTGGCACGTTCGGGGTTGGCGGCGCAAGCCGTTTCAGAAGGTTTTAGTGTACTGCAAGAATTGATTTGGAAGATCATTTCCCCAAAGAGTTGAGACACGGCGTTAGTCAACGTAGGCCCCTTCCTCGTAAGCCCCACAAAGTTTTCAAAGCCTTTGGTCTTCTTTTAAAAACCAGTTATTATTTGAAAGATGATTTCACCACACCTCTGACAGAGTTCAGTACGTGACACTTTCCGTGTAGGCCCTCGGATGTTTACAAACCCTAAATGTGTGAGAAGAGATGTTTTTTGGAAGAGGCTTTCACCACGTGTTGTTTCACAGAGTCGAGCATGTGGCACTTTCTGCCTAGGCCCCGCATGGCATTTGAAACACTTCTAAATTAGCAAAACAAAATGTTATTTGAAAGATGGCATCAGTACACTGTTGTCACAGAGTTGAGTATTTTGCATTTCTCCGTTGGCTCTCCTCGAGTGTTTTCAGAGACTGCTAACTTACTGAAACAAAGTGTTTGTTGAAAGATGCTTTCGCCACAGGGTTTTTTCAGAGTGTCCGTGTAGACCCCGCATAAGTTTACAAACCCTTCCATCTTTGTGAATGGAGATGTTGGTTGAAAGATTGTTTCATTCCAGTGCTGCTTCACAAAGTTGAGTATAGGGCACTTTCCTCATAGGCCTCGTGAAAGTTTTCAAACAATATTAACAGAGTGAAATCAGATGTTACACGACAGATTGTTTCCCCAAAGTGCGGTTTGACAGACTTGAGTATCTGTCACTTTCCGCAAATACCCTGCGTTGTTTTCTCTAACTTCAAACTTTGTGAAATCAGATGTTAAGTGAAAGATGGTCTCCACACAGTGCGGAGTTGAGTGTATGGCACTTTCCGCATTGGCCGCTCATGGGTTTTCAAACACTTCTAAGAGTGAGAGAAGGTGGTAGTTGGCAGATCTTTTCCCCAGAGTGTTGCATTACATAGTGGAGTATATGGCACTTCAGGTGTCAGCCCCGCAGAGTTCTCAAACGCTTTTAACCTTGAGAAACCATATGTGTGCTGAAGATGGTTTCCCCCGCCGTGTTTCACAGTGTGGAGTACATAGCGTGGAGTACTTTACGTGTAGGCCGAGGATGTGTTTTCAAACACTTCTAACATAGTAAAACAATATGATATTGGGAAGATGGGCTCGCCAGTGTTTTTAACACGAAGTTGAGTATATGGCACTTTGTACATAAGCTCAAATAATTTTCACTCATGATTAACCTAGGGCAATCAGCTACTCCTTGAAAGCTGGTCTCACCACACTGTTGTTTTACTGAGTTGAGTATACGGCACTTTCCTCATTGGCCGCGCAAGGGTTTTCAAACATTTCTAACTAAGGGAAACAGGATGTCAGTTGAAAGATTCTGTCCCCAAAGTGTATCTCACAGAAATGAGTATATGGCACTTTCGTTTTTGACACCGTATGTGTTTTCAAGCTCTCTTAACTTAGTGAAACCAGATATTAATTGAAAGGTAGTTTCCCCACCGTGTCGTTTCATGGAGTTCAGTATATGGCACTTTCCACACAAGCACGGCATACATTTTCCAATTCTTCTTAGTGCACCTTAGTTAGGCAGGTGAGAGATGGTTTCACCACAGGGTTGTTTCACCGAGTTGTCTGGCCGTTTTCTCCTAGGCTTCGTCTAGTTTTCAAACAATTTTCACATAGTGAAACCCAGATGTTAGTTGAAAGATTTTTGCAACATAAAGTTTCACAGAGTTGAGTATATGGGACTTCCGTGTAGCTCCCTCATTTGTTTTCAAATACATCCACTTAATGAAACAAAGGATGGGTGAAAGACAGTAGAGCCACTGTGTTCTCTCAGAGATGTAAGTGTATGACACCTTCGACGTATACCACACATCTTTTCCAAACACTTCCAAATTTGTGGAAAAAGATGTTAGTTTAAAGATGGTTTCACCACAGTGTTGTGTCACAAAGTTGAGTATACGGTGTTGTCCCACATAGTGTCCGCCTCGGTTTTCAAACATGTCTTAGTGAAACAAAATGTTGTCGCCCTCGTCTTTTCATTGAGTTGAGTGTACTGCATAAATTTCAATGCTGTTCCCATAGCGAAACCGGATGTTTTTTGAACGATGGTTTCAACACAAGTTTCACAGAGTCAAATATATATATATATATATATATATATATATGTTTCTTTCCGCACAGGTGTAACTTGGTGAAAGCTGATGTTCCTGGAATATGGTCTCCGCCCAATGTTTCATAGAGGTGAAGTTATGGTACATTCGTTGTTGGCTCCGCCAGTGTTTTCCACTTGTTTTAACTACGTATGACAAGATGCTATCTGAAACCTATTATCCCCCAACTTTGCATTAGAGAGTTGAGTATAAGGCTCTTTTGGTATAGGCTCCACGTGGTTTTCAAAGGATTTTAACATTGTTTCAGAGATCACTATGTGGCGCTTTCCTTTTAAGTACCGCATTGGTCTTCAAATTCTTCTAACATACGGAAAGGTGATGTTAGTTGAAAGATGGTTCCCCCCCCACAACCGTGTTGTTTCACAAAGTGGAGTACATGACTCTTTTCCCTGTAAGACCTGCATAAGTTTTCAAACACTTCTAAATTTGTGAACCGAGATGTTAGTAGAAAGAGGGTTTTACCGAGTTAAGTGTATGGCACTATCCTCATGGGCTGTGCCTGGGTTTTCAAACACTTCGAAGATATGGAAACAAGATGTTCTTTGAAAGATTGTGGTCCCAGAGAGTTATATCACAGAGGCCAGTATATGGCACTTAACATTTTTGGCACCGCAGGCGTTTTCAAACTCTTCTAACTTTTGAAACGAGATGTTGGTTTGAAGATTGTTTCACCAATATGTTGCACAAAGTTGTGTAAATGGCATTTTCCGCATAATCTCCGCGTAAGATTTCAAACACTTCTACCTTAGTGAAACAAAATGTCAGTTAAAAGAAGGTTTCCCCACAATGTTTCATAGAGTTGAGTTTATTACGCTGTTGGCCCAATTGTTTTCAAAGTGTTTTAACTTGGGGAACCAAGACATTAGCTGAAAGATTTTTTCTCCCACAGTGTTGTATTACAGACTTGAATGCTTGGCCCCTTCCGCATAAGCTTCACATAGTTTTCAAAGGCTTTTGACTTCGTTAAGCCAGAGGTTACTTGAAAGATGGTTTCACCACACACAAAAAAAGATGGTTTGACAGAGTTCAGTACATGTGACTATCCATTTAAGCCCCACATGTGATTACAAACACTTTCAACTTGGTGAAAGGAGACCTTAGTTGAAAGATGGTTTCCCCACAGGGTTGTTTCACGGAGTTCAGCATTTGGCACTTCGGATGTTGGCCCCGCCTGAGTTTTCAAACATTGCCGTATTAGTGAAACTAGTGTTAATGGAAAGGTGTTTTCGTCACAGTGTGTTTTGGAACGCAGTAGATGGCACTATCCGTGCAGGGCCAACAAAGTTTTTCAAACACTTGTAAGTTTCTGAAGCGCAATGTTAAAGATGGTTTCACCACCGTGTTGTGTCACAGAGTTGAGTATATGGCACTTTCTGCCGAGGCCCCGCATGAAATTTGAAACACTTGTAAATTAGTAACACCAGAGGTCAGTTGAATGATGGTATGAACACACTGTTGTGTCACAGAGTTGAGTGTATTGCACTTCCTCCTTAGTTGCCTCAAGGGTTTTCAAAGACTACTAAGTGAATAAAGGTTAGTTGCAAGATGGTTTCCCCACACTATTTTCTTTTTTCGCAGAGTTGAGTAATATGGCACTTTCCTGGTAGGCCTTGTATATATAGGTTTACATGTCCTTCTATCTTTGTGAAAGGAGATGATGTTTGAGAGAAGTGTTCATCCCAGTGTTGTTTTTCATACACTTGAATATATAGCACTTTCCTTTTACGCCCAGCAAAGGGTCCTCAAACACCTCCAACTTAGTTGAGCTAGGTGTTAGGTAAGGAAAGGTTCTCTAGAATGATGTTTCACCAATTTGAGCACACGGCGCGTTCGTTATACTTGTAGGTCTAGGATTTCAACACTTCTAACTTTGTGAAAGCAGTGTTGAATTGAAAGGTGGTGTACCCACAGTGTTTCAGAGTGTTGAGTCTATGCCAATTTCCTTTAGGACCCGCGTGGATTTCCAAACCCTTCTAACTTAATTAAACCACATATACTTTGAAAGATGGTTTCAGCACAATGCAGTTTCACAGATTGGACTGCATGGAATTATCCGCATAGGTCCCTCCTGGGTTTCCAAACACTTGTAACTTAGTGCAACCAGATGTTATTTGAAAGATGGTTTCTTCACAGGGTTGTTTCACAAAGCTGAGTATAGGACACTTTCCTCAGAGGCCCCGCATAGGTTTTAAACAATTGTAACTTAGAATCAAACAAGATTTTAGTTGAAAGAGGGTTTATCCACTCCGTTGCTCCACAAAGTTCAGTGTATGGCCCTCTCCGCGCCCCCTTGCACAATTGCAAACAGTTTTAACGTAGTGAAATCGGATGTTGAAAGATGGTTTTAACCACCATGGTTTCCTCTGAGTTGATTACGTGGTACTTTAATTGTAGGCCCCGCATGGGTTTTCAAACGCTTTTAACTTATTGAACAAAAATGATGAAAGATGACCTTCTCACAGTTTTTTCACAGGGTTGAATACAGGTGCTTCCTCCATAGGAACCGCGTAGGTTTTAAAGCATTTTTAACATAGGAACGCCTGGGTGGCTCACTCGGTCAAGCGTCCGACTTCGGCTCTGGTCATAATCTCGTGGTTCATGAGTTCGAGCCACGTATCAAGCTCCGTGCCCAGAGCTTGGAGCCTGGAGCCTGTTTGCATTCTCTCTCCTTCTCTGTGCTCCTCCCCTGCTTGCACTCTGTCTCTGTCTCTCTCTCTCTCTCTCTCTCAAAATTAAACATTAAAAAAACTTTTTAAACATTTCTAACATAGGGAAAGCAGATATTACTTGAAAGATTGTTTCTTTACAATTTTTCAGTGTCGAGTATGTGTCACTTCCCTCATAGTTCCCCGAAAAAGAATTCAAACACTTCTAATTTTAAGGAACAAGATGTTAATTGAAAGATGGTTTCACTAGAGTATTGTTTGACAGAGTTGAGTATGGCATTTTTTCTATTGGTTTTCAAATACTTGTAAGTTAGTGAAACGAGATTAGAGTTAAAAGATGTTTTCCAAACCCAGTGTTGTATCACAGAGTAGATTACCTGGTTCCGTCCAAATAGGCTCCGCACAAGTTTTCAGAGACTTCGAACTTGGCCAAAGATGTTACTTAAAGATGGTTTCCTAACAGTGTTTCAAAGAGATGAGTATGAGCCACTTTCATTGTACACCCTGCATGTATTTTCAAACAATTCTCACTTGGTGAAACCAAATCATATTTGAAAGATAGTTTCCCCAAAGTGCTTTTGACATACTTGAGCACACGAAACTTTCCGCATAGACACTGCATAGGTTTTTCAAACACTTCTGAATTTCCGAAATGAGATGTGAGGTGAAAGGTGGTTTCCCCACACTCACTGGGTTGCATAAATGGCACTTTCCGTGTACGCTCTGCATGGGTATAGAAACCATTCTCAGTGAAATCGTAGCTTCTTCGTTGATATTAGTCCCTGTAAGTGTTGTTTGACAGAGTTAACTATATGGCACTTTCTCCATAGGCCAGGCATTTTTCAAATCATCTTAGTGAAACCAGATTTACTTGAAATATTGGTTCTCTTCAGTGTTGAGTCATAGAGTTGAGTATATGGCACTTTCGTTATAGGCTCCACATTGGTTTTCAAACACTAACAGTGACACTAGATGTTAATTGAAAGATAGTTTCCCAACAGTACTGTATCAGAGAGATGAGTATATATATGGCACACTATGCCATAAATAGGCCCCACAATTTTTTTCCACAAAGTTGAGTAATTAACAGTTTTTTTACACTTCCGGATCTGATTTCAACATTTCTCTCTTTGCGAAGCACGTTGGAAGTTGGAAGATATTTCTCCACAACGTTTTTTTTTTCCCCACACCGTTGAGCTTACGGCCCTTTCAGAGGCGAAAACCATCAGTCAACCATCTTTGTTCACTAAGAAATGTTTTAAAACTTATACGGAAACTATGATGAAAGTGATATATTCTTAACTTTGAAAAATTACTGTTGAAGAAACCACCTGTCAACTAACTTCGGTTTCAGTACAGAAGTGTTTGGAAACCTAGGTGGGGCCTATTTATGGCATAGTGTGCCATATATATACTCATCTCTCTGATACAGTACTGTTGGGAAACTATCTTTCAATTAACATCTAGTGTCACTGTTAGTGTTTGAAAACCAATGTGGAGCCTATAACGAAAGTGCCATATACTCAACTCTATGACTCAACACTGAAGAGAACCAATATTTCAAGTAAATCTGGTTTCACTAAGATGATTTGAAAAATGCCTGGCCTATGGAGAAAGTGCCATATAGTTAACTCTGTCAAACAACACTTACAGGGACTAATATCAACGAAGAAGCTACGATTTCACTGAGAATGGTTTCTATACCCATGCAGAGCGTACACGGAAAGTGCCATTTATGCAACCCAGTGAGTGTGGGGAAACCACCTTTCACCTCACATCTCATTTCGGAAATTCAGAAGTGTTTGAAAAACCTATGCAGTGTCTATGCGGAAAGTTTCGTGTGCTCAAGTATGTCAAAAGCACTTTGGGGAAACTATCTTTCAAATATGATTTGGTTTCACCAAGTGAGAATTGTTTGAAAATACATGCAGGGTGTACAATGAAAGTGGCTCATACTCATCTCTTTGAAACACTGTTAGGAAACCATCTTTAAGTAACATCTTTGGCCAAGTTCGAAGTCTCTGAAAACTTGTGCGGAGCCTATTTGGACGGAACCAGGTAATCTACTCTGTGATACAACACTGGGTTTGGAAAACATCTTTTAACTCTAATCTCGTTTCACTAACTTACAAGTATTTGAAAACCAATAGAAAAAATGCCATACTCAACTCTGTCAAACAATACTCTAGTGAAACCATCTTTCAATTAACATCTTGTTCCTTAAAATTAGAAGTGTTTGAATTCTTTTTCGGGGAACTATGAGGGAAGTGACACATACTCGACACTGAAAAATTGTAAAGAAACAATCTTTCAAGTAATATCTGCTTTCCCTATGTTAGAAATGTTTAAAAAGTTTTTTTAATGTTTAATTTTGAGAGAGAGAGAGAGAGAGAGACAGAGACAGAGTGCAAGCAGGGGAGGAGCACAGAGAAGGAGAGAGAATGCAAACAGGCTCCAGGCTCCAAGCTCTGGGCACGGAGCTTGATACGTGGCTCGAACTCATGAACCACGAGATTATGACCAGAGCCGAAGTCGGACGCTTGACCGAGTGAGCCACCCAGGCGTTCCTATGTTAAAAATGCTTTAAAACCTACGCGGTTCCTATGGAGGAAGCACCTGTATTCAACCCTGTGAAAAAACTGTGAGAAGGTCATCTTTCATCATTTTTGTTCAATAAGTTAAAAGCGTTTGAAAACCCATGCGGGGCCTACAATTAAAGTACCACGTAATCAACTCAGAGGAAACCATGGTGGTTAAAACCATCTTTCAACATCCGATTTCACTACGTTAAAACTGTTTGCAATTGTGCAAGGGGGCGCGGAGAGGGCCATACACTGAACTTTGTGGAGCAACGGAGTGGATAAACCCTCTTTCAACTAAAATCTTGTTTGATTCTAAGTTACAATTGTTTAAAACCTATGCGGGGCCTCTGAGGAAAGTGTCCTATACTCAGCTTTGTGAAACAACCCTGTGAAGAAACCATCTTTCAAATAACATCTGGTTGCACTAAGTTACAAGTGTTTGGAAACCCAGGAGGGACCTATGCGGATAATTCCATGCAGTCCAATCTGTGAAACTGCATTGTGCTGAAACCATCTTTCAAAGTATATGTGGTTTAATTAAGTTAGAAGGGTTTGGAAATCCACGCGGGTCCTAAAGGAAATTGGCATAGACTCAACACTCTGAAACACTGTGGGTACACCACCTTTCAATTCAACACTGCTTTCACAAAGTTAGAAGTGTTGAAATCCTAGACCTACAAGTATAACGAACGCGCCGTGTGCTCAAATTGGTGAAACATCATTCTAGAGAACCTTTCCTTACCTAACACCTAGCTCAACTAAGTTGGAGGTGTTTGAGGACCCTTTGCTGGGCGTAAAAGGAAAGTGCTATATATTCAAGTGTATGAAAAACAACACTGGGATGAACACTTCTCTCAAACATCATCTCCTTTCACAAAGATAGAAGGACATGTAAACCTATATATACAAGGCCTACCAGGAAAGTGCCATATTACTCAACTCTGCGAAAAAAGAAAATAGTGTGGGGAAACCATCTTGCAACTAACCTTTATTCACTTAGTAGTCTTTGAAAACCCTTGAGGCAACTAAGGAGGAAGTGCAATACACTCAACTCTGTGACACAACAGTGTGTTCATACCATCATTCAACTGACCTCTGGTGTTACTAATTTACAAGTGTTTCAAATTTCATGCGGGGCCTCGGCAGAAAGTGCCATATACTCAACTCTGTGACACAACACGGTGGTGAAACCATCTTTAACATTGCGCTTCAGAAACTTACAAGTGTTTGAAAAACTTTGTTGGCCCTGCACGGATAGTGCCATCTACTGCGTTCCAAAACACACTGTGACGAAAACACCTTTCCATTAACACTAGTTTCACTAATACGGCAATGTTTGAAAACTCAGGCGGGGCCAACATCCGAAGTGCCAAATGCTGAACTCCGTGAAACAACCCTGTGGGGAAACCATCTTTCAACTAAGGTCTCCTTTCACCAAGTTGAAAGTGTTTGTAATCACATGTGGGGCTTAAATGGATAGTCACATGTACTGAACTCTGTCAAACCATCTTTTTTTGTGTGTGGTGAAACCATCTTTCAAGTAACCTCTGGCTTAACGAAGTCAAAAGCCTTTGAAAACTATGTGAAGCTTATGCGGAAGGGGCCAAGCATTCAAGTCTGTAATACAACACTGTGGGAGAAAAAATCTTTCAGCTAATGTCTTGGTTCCCCAAGTTAAAACACTTTGAAAACAATTGGGCCAACAGCGTAATAAACTCAACTCTATGAAACATTGTGGGGAAACCTTCTTTTAACTGACATTTTGTTTCACTAAGGTAGAAGTGTTTGAAATCTTACGCGGAGATTATGCGGAAAATGCCATTTACACAACTTTGTGCAACATATTGGTGAAACAATCTTCAAACCAACATCTCGTTTCAAAAGTTAGAAGAGTTTGAAAACGCCTGCGGTGCCAAAAATGTTAAGTGCCATATACTGGCCTCTGTGATATAACTCTCTGGGACCACAATCTTTCAAAGAACATCTTGTTTCCATATCTTCGAAGTGTTTGAAAACCCAGGCACAGCCCATGAGGATAGTGCCATACACTTAACTCGGTAAAACCCTCTTTCTACTAACATCTCGGTTCACAAATTTAGAAGTGTTTGAAAACTTATGCAGGTCTTACAGGGAAAAGAGTCATGTACTCCACTTTGTGAAACAACACGGTTGTGGGGGGGGAACCATCTTTCAACTAACATCACCTTTCCGTATGTTAGAAGAATTTGAAGACCAATGCGGTACTTAAAAGGAAAGCGCCACATAGTGATCTCTGAAACAATGTTAAAATCCTTTGAAAACCACGTGGAGCCTATACCAAAAGAGCCTTATACTCAACTCTCTAATGCAAAGTTGGGGGATAATAGGTTTCAGATAGCATCTTGTCATACGTAGTTAAAACAAGTGGAAAACACTGGCGGAGCCAACAACGAATGTACCATAACTTCACCTCTATGAAACATTGGGCGGAGACCATATTCCAGGAACATCAGCTTTCACCAAGTTACACCTGTGCGGAAAGAAACATATATATATATATATATATATATATATATATTTGACTCTGTGAAACTTGTGTTGAAACCATCGTTCAAAAAACATCCGGTTTCGCTATGGGAACAGCATTGAAATTTATGCAGTACACTCAACTCAATGAAAAGACGAGGGCGACAACATTTTGTTTCACTAAGACATGTTTGAAAACCGAGGCGGACACTATGTGGGACAACACCGTATACTCAACTTTGTGACACAACACTGTGGTGAAACCATCTTTAAACTAACATCTTTTTCCACAAATTTGGAAGTGTTTGGAAAAGATGTGTGGTATACGTCGAAGGTGTCATACACTTACATCTCTGAGAGAACACAGTGGCTCTACTGTCTTTCACCCATCCTTTGTTTCATTAAGTGGATGTATTTGAAAACAAATGAGGGAGCTACACGGAAGTCCCATATACTCAACTCTGTGAAACTTTATGTTGCAAAAATCTTTCAACTAACATCTGGGTTTCACTATGTGAAAATTGTTTGAAAACTAGACGAAGCCTAGGAGAAAACGGCCAGACAACTCGGTGAAACAACCCTGTGGTGAAACCATCTCTCACCTGCCTAACTAAGGTGCACTAAGAAGAATTGGAAAATGTATGCCGTGCTTGTGTGGAAAGTGCCATATACTGAACTCCATGAAACGACACGGTGGGGAAACTACCTTTCAATTAATATCTGGTTTCACTAAGTTAAGAGAGCTTGAAAACACATACGGTGTCAAAAACGAAAGTGCCATATACTCATTTCTGTGAGATACACTTTGGGGACAGAATCTTTCAACTGACATCCTGTTTCCCTTAGTTAGAAATGTTTGAAAACCCTTGCGCGGCCAATGAGGAAAGTGCCGTATACTCAACTCAGTAAAACAACAGTGTGGTGAGACCAGCTTTCAAGGAGTAGCTGATTGCCCTAGGTTAATCATGAGTGAAAATTATTTGAGCTTATGTACAAAGTGCCATATACTCAACTTCGTGTTAAAAACACTGGCGAGCCCATCTTCCCAATATCATATTGTTTTACTATGTTAGAAGTGTTTGAAAACACATCCTCGGCCTACACGTAAAGTACTCCACGCTATGTACTCCACACTGTGAAACACGGCGGGGGAAACCATCTTCAGCACACATATGGTTTCTCAAGGTTAAAAGCGTTTGAGAACTCTGCGGGGCTGACACCTGAAGTGCCATATACTCCACTATGTAATGCAACACTCTGGGGAAAAGATCTGCCAACTACCACCTTCTCTCACTCTTAGAAGTGTTTGAAAACCCATGAGCGGCCAATGCGGAAAGTGCCATACACTCAACTCCGCACTGTGTGGAGACCATCTTTCACTTAACATCTGATTTCACAAAGTTTGAAGTTAGAGAAAACAACGCAGGGTATTTGCGGAAAGTGACAGATACTCAAGTCTGTCAAACCGCACTTTGGGGAAACAATCTGTCGTGTAACATCTGATTTCACTCTGTTAATATTGTTTGAAAACTTTCACGAGGCCTATGAGGAAAGTGCCCTATACTCAACTTTGTGAAGCAGCACTGGAATGAAACAATCTTTCAACCAACATCTCCATTCACAAAGATGGAAGGGTTTGTAAACTTATGCGGGGTCTACACGGACACTCTGAAAAAACCCTGTGGCGAAAGCATCTTTCAACAAACACTTTGTTTCAGTAAGTTAGCAGTCTCTGAAAACACTCGAGGAGAGCCAACGGAGAAATGCAAAATACTCAACTCTGTGACAACAGTGTACTGATGCCATCTTTCAAATAACATTTTGTTTTGCTAATTTAGAAGTGTTTCAAATGCCATGCGGGGCCTAGGCAGAAAGTGCCACATGCTCGACTCTGTGAAACAACACGTGGTGAAAGCCTCTTCCAAAAAACATCTCTTCTCACACATTTAGGGTTTGTAAACATCCGAGGGCCTACACGGAAAGTGTCACGTACTGAACTCTGTCAGAGGTGTGGTGAAATCATCTTTCAAATAATAACTGGTTTTTAAAAGAAGACCAAAGGCTTTGAAAACTTTGTGGGGCTTACGAGGAAGGGGCCTACGTTGACTAACGCCGTGTCTCAACTCTTTGGGGAAATGATCTTCCAAATCAATTCTTGCAGTACACTAAAACCTTCTGAAACGGCTTGCGCCGCCAACCCCGAACGTGCCACAAACTCAGCTCTATGAAACACTGAGGGGAAGTCATCTTTCCACTACCATCTTTCACTAGAAGTGTTTGAGAACGCACGGGATGGCAACACAGAGAGAGTGTCATGTCCTCAACTCTGTGCACCAGTGTGGGGAAACCGTCCACTAACAACCGGTTGCACTTATTTAAAAGTGTTTGAATACGATGAGAGGTCATTGTGGAACGTGGCATACACTTGCCCCTGTATGAGAACACTGTCCATCATCCCTTCACCGATCCTTCACCCATCATCTTATATGATTTACCTACACGTGTTTGAAAAGCCATGCGAGGCCTATGGGGAAAGTGACATATATTCGTCTCTGTGAAACAACACTGTGTTGCAACCACCTTTCAACTAACAGCTGGTTTCACTATGTTAAAAGCGTTTGTAAAGTAGGCGAGTCCTATGAGGAAGCGGCCAAACAACCCAGGTGACTCAACCCTGTGGGGAAACGGTGTTTCACCTGACATCTTGGTTTCACCAGGTTGGAAGAATTGGAAAACCTATGCAGGACCTATGAGCAAAGAGCCATGTACTCAGTTCTGTCAAACAACACACAGGGAAATACATCTTTCAGCTAACACCTTGTTTCACAAGTTAGCAGTGTAAGCAAACCTTTGAGGGGAACTAACGGGGAAGTGCCATATACTCAACTCTGTAAAACAACACTGTGGCGAAGCCATCTTTCACCTACATGTGGTTCCTCTACGTTAGAAGGCTACGCCAACCAACGCGGAGCCTATGAGGATAGTGCTATGTTCTCCACTTTGGGAAAGAGCACTATGAACAAAAATCTTTCTTTCTTCTAACGTCTTGTGTCACTAAGTTAGAAATGTGCGACAACCTGTAAGGGGCTTGCAGATAAAGTGCCAGATACTCAGCTCTGTAATGCAACACTCTGCGAACACCTTTTCTCTACTAACATCCTGTCTCACTAAGTTAGAAGAGACTGAGAACGCTCGAGCGGCCTATGAGGGACGTGCCATACACTCAGTTCTGTGAAAGAACGCTGTATGGAAACCATCCTCCAGCTAACGTCTTGACTCATCAGGTTAGAAGTTTTTGAAAACTCCTGAAGGGACTCTGTGGAAACTGCCATACACTCATCTCTATGAAGCAACACCGTGGTGAAACATTCTTTTAAAATTTTTAAAGCTTCACTCAGCTTGAAGTGTTTGAAAATCCGTGCGGGGTCGGTGGTGAAAAGTGGCGAAAGAACCCTGTGGAGAACCATAGTTCACCTAGTACCTAGTTTCACGAAGTTGGAAGTGTTTGAAAATCTATGCGAGGTGAAGATAAAATAAAAACAAAAATGAAATGGACAGACAACAGCAGTGTGTTAAACTGGCCGCTTTTATTGTAGCAAACGTGGCTTTATATTTCTTAGCAAATTCCTTGTAGCATGCGTTACCTATGTTTCTCAGCATTACCTAATTCTAAAAATGTTCCTTTGTGTGATCACTCATAAAGGAACAACATAGTTATTTTCTTGTAACCTTCTCTCCTATCTCAAGGTCTTTAGCTCACACTTCAAGTGGAATGTTTTACAAGGACATGACTTCTAAATTGTTCACTTTGTGTGATCTGCGACACAAGGGACAAATTTATTCACTTTGGACTGGGGTGCTGAGAGGGAACCAGGAAGGGCCCTGGGAACACACGCCTTATATGCTTCCAGAGAGACAATGTATACTAAGGAACTATTAAACTATTCCGTATCTTAACCCACCAGGTCCAGTTATCATCTGGAATGCCTCCTGGGGGCCAAGTGGGCCTAGGGGGTGGAGAAACTTTTATCCCTACATACATTCCTTTGTTGCCAGAGTGGGGGTTTCAAACCCATTTGTCCACCTCCTTGGCTGTGAAATTTTGGGGGCTACCCTTCCTTTAGGTAGAGGAGTCTTTACAGGGGGTGACAAGGGGCAGAATAATTTCCCTGTGGACTCTTACTTCTTTCCTTCCCCAATGGTTCTTTTCCCGGGGGGGGGGGCATCATGGGCAATTCCCCAAGTACTTTCATTGGCAGGGGGGCTGCCCCGACTAACGCTAAGGCCAAATTACATAAAAGTGGGAGTACAAGAAGCTTCACTGTAGGTGGTTCACCCTTCAGTCCCGATCCGTCCACCGCCGGGGCCTTGCCATCACGGTGGTTGGATAGCTCGGCTTCCAGCAGCCCAGGTCGAAACATTGGTGTGGAATTCCCAGTCAGTTCCTGAGCCAATTGACAGCTCTCAGTATCTGGTATCCCAGAAGGAAGCAGGCTCTTCTGCCCGTGGGGCTTGGTGCTTAGTCAGCTACAGTCATTGCAGGAATGGGTAGCCAGCTGGCTTCCCTCACCTGGTGAGAGACATGCCTTCATCCTGCAGATTAGATGCATCATGCATGTCCACTCTGCTCCAGGCCCCGGATAGTGCCCAGAGGGACTTTCAAGTGAATATTGGACCCAGTCATGGTTCTAACCACATGACCATCAGCCAGGAGCCCCAAACAAGCACGGCTGAATCACTGCCGCCCCTGTCCTCTAATGCGAAAGGGCAAGAAACTGACCCAAAGCCAGGGATGTCCTATGTTTCTGAAGGAAGAATGCAGGCTTCATGCTCACAGGGCTCCTGGGTATAGTCTGTAAAAGCCTTCCTACGCCAAAACCCACAGGTGTTGCTTATTCCTGAGGCTTGCTAGGAGATGGCAGTAGTCATTTCATTCTCCACATCATCCTGTTCTCATTCCTAGTGAAGAACCCTGGCCCTCCGTGAATCTATTTTCACCTCTTTGCTTTGTTTTCAAACTAGTTCCTGTATGGTGTCCATTCCATATAGTGTCTCAAGGGACTATCCCTGGTGTTCAGCTGGGGATTCTATTTCCATCCATGAGACTGCAATAGGTTTGGTCACAGGGCTCCTGGGAAGCTGGTGTCCAAACCTTGCAAGTATTTGGTGGCCTAGGGCATTGGAAGGGCCCAGGTTAGAACATTTGCACTTAGCCTGGGCCAGAGGACTGGGAAAGGAGCTGGCCACCTTTCTTGGCTGACGGCACATGCAGTTACACAGGCCCTTTCCAGACTGTTCCCATTCCTATTGGAAATGAACTTTTCCCTCCTTATGACCACTCCCTTCCCATGCCTAACGATATCTCTATTTAGACTTAGAAGCCATGGAGCCATCACTAACCAAACTCTTTCCAAGGAATAGATTTTCACATAAGACTGTGCATGTGGGAGGTTGGCCCCCAGCAAGGCAGCCTGCCAAATGGCAGCACATGCACTTAGATTTGGATTTCCCTTCCATCTGGGGCACAGAGGGGCCAGCGGGACGACAGGCATCAGTGGTGGCTGCAGGTCACCACCACACGAGGTTTCTGAGTCAGGTGCCAAGGCATGAACAGTCCTGTGGATCAAGTGGTGCCATAGCAACTTCAGTGGCCCAGCAAAGCCATTCTGGTGTCACGGTGTGGCAACCACGTCAGTACTTTAGCATACTCAACAGTAGCAACACTGAGAGTTCTGGCTAGCAAGAGTAGGTGTACAACATGCCAAGGACAGTGGCAGAAGGCAAGGACTGGAAGGTAAGGTGGCACCCTTGGGTGCAGCACCTGGTATTTGCCTCCTTAGCAGCTTACTTCTCCCAGCCCACGTACGGAGGATTCAAGTGCTCTCACTTGTGTACCTTCACATGAAAATGATATGCATAGTGGAATGTGTTGAGGAAAGCCAGGAATAAATATCCTAAAATAAGGATGCACTTAATAAAGATGCTGGCCAATGTGCAAGAAGTCTGGATGAAATGTAGAGGCACTGATTAGAGCAGAGTTGCCTGTTTTATTGAGACATCATTAAGGTTGCACCGGTTTAAAATAAATAGATCTTGTCATGAGCATCATTAAAGTACAGTAAAAACCTCACATTTTACAGTTTTTGTTGTCTTTTCAGATGCTGGAAAACCTGAGAAGATCTGAGGATCTGTCCATGGCAAAACAAAAAGAAAAACACAGGCTTACTTGTCCAGAAACCTGAGTTCTGCTAGACTCATGCAGAGATGAACAATCATACAGAGAAAACTCTCCTGCCAAAGAGACAGGGGCGCTTTGGCCCAACACAGCCGAAGGTCACAAAGAATGGACTAGAATCCCCATTGGAGAGCCCAGGGTATGGGTGTAATACAAACATTTGGAGTAGACACCAGGGAGGGCTCCGAGTTAAAATAGAGCAAAAGTGTGAAATTGCCCAGAGTCCTGAATCATGGATAAGAATGAGATAATGCAAAATGACGTGATTAGCACAGTCTTCCCCAGCTCCCAGACTGACTCAGGAATGAGAAATACCGTGGGCTTCGGTGAACAGTACCATCTATAAGTTCCACCTGAAAGCCCTGTCAGCAAGAAGCTTGCCCAGATTCTTTCCTCAGAATCAGAGGGAAAGACCTGGCTCTTGGTATGTGTCTTACCCTTGCCTTCAGTAAATAGGGGTAGCAGTGATATAGCTTTAGCAGGGATGTACTCCAGGCTGATGGGCAAGTGTTTGGAACCACATTTTTTTGCAGGATCACATCCAAACGTCCTTTCTGTGCTGACCAAAACCTGCAAAAACCTGCCTACATGAAAAAGCTGTCCTTCGTCCAAATGAAGTGACTTCCATTTGTGAAAGCTAAGAGTCCTTAAGCCCACCCATTTGTGTGCATACCTAGCCAGCTAGCGAACACCATGTGCTCAAGTTTCCTCTGGAATATTTGACACATATACTTTCAATTTCCTCAGGAAATGACTTGGACACTGGCACCATTCATACAGCCAGAACTCCTGGACACGAGTTGGAGACCTACCTAGAAAAGCGGCGGTGGGATATACATGAGTACAAGCAGTACCAAAGTTCTGCTTCTCCAAAGGGAATCAATCTTTCAGGGAAAAATTTAACTTTCTTAATCAACTCTCAATCCAGACAGGAGGCCAGCTCCACTCTTAAAACTTCTGGCTTACATACAGAGAAAGATACCATATGTTTTCACTCTTAGGTGGATCCTGAGAAACTTAACAGGAATCCATGGGGGAAGGGAAGGAAAAAAAAGAGCTTAAAGTTGGAGGGAGCCAAAGCAGGAGACTCTTAAAAATGATAAGCTGAGGGCTGATGGGGGGTGGGAAGGCGAGGAGGGTGGGTAATTGGTATTGAGGAGGGCATCTTGTAGGATGAGCACTGGTTGTTGTATGGAAACCATTTGACAATAAATTTCACATATTTTAAAAAAACTTCTGGCTTAGATTCAAGTATTCTCCATGGGGCACCTGCAGATGATCTAGTCTTGGTGATGTCCATAAGTTCTGAAACCCAACCTGTAGGGCCCCTTTGGCCACACCTATTGCACACTCACCAGGATTGCTCCCGACTGCCCCCTTAATAGGAGAGGATATGACCTTGAGACAAGGGCTCTGAAATGATTCATGGGAGACCCTTGTTTCCAAATTAGAGTATTTTACTATTGCAATAAATTGAAGAACTCAGAGCCATGACCAACCAATAACTCTTTGGAACACAAGACACTTAGAAACCTACCATTACTCAGGAATTGTCTGAAAACTCACTTGCAGTCATGGTAAATCGATTGGGTGTGGGACAGTCACAGAGACTCTGTAAATCTAGACCAAGTTAGAAAACCAACAATGGGAAAGCAATGATTACAAGTGGAGTTAAAGCTGTGCTTTCAAATGGGCATGGGGAAAAGTGGGGGAAGATGACCCCAATCTTCCGTTCCCCATGTCCAACATAGGAGGTGGGATCCACCACCAAATTACAAGATTTGCCTACTCATGAGCATCCTCCCTGGGCACCTTCACATACCCTGGGTTAGGGCGGGCCAAGTTATTCCAAAACCAAACTGAGAAAGGTACAATTCAGTATCTCTATCATCACAAGCATGCCACCAAATCCCAAGGCTGAAACAAGAGGATATTACTCTAGACACTGTCCCGGGATGGTGTCCATGCAAATCCTCTTTCATCAAAAATCTCTTCCAATGCTGACTCCCTCCTAGTTCATGCTGTCCATGCTGTCCATGTACAAACTGTCTGCGTCGCATAATGAAGGCACCTCATTCAGGTGAGTGAGGCAAGCTGGTTCTCGTTCATCTTCCATAGCACAGCTGGCCAAGCACCAATCACCCAGTCACTCAAGGTCTTCTTTCCTTTGGTAGAGCTGTGCCTGACAATTCTCCTTGAGAACAGGAGCACAGTGAGAGATTGAGGCCTAAACAGCAATGCCACATGACTGACTGATGGGAGAAAAAAGACATTGTCAGAAACACAGCGAGGGGAAGGAAACTGGTGCCAGGTGAGCCAAAGCTCAAAATTTCTCGTGGGAAAGGGGATTCATTTGGAAAGAATATGCTTGGCTTCATTTGCTTCAGCCCAGAAGCAGGCCAGATCCCCGCCCGTCTCTGGCCAGCGTACACACCAAATATCCTCTGCTGTGTCTCTTGAATTGCCCTGGGCCTCGCAATGGACACATACATCTGAAACCCAGTGATTAAATGAAGTGGCACAGTGGCAAAAACCCACCCACAGTCACAAGAACTGCACCAGACTCTCAAGTGAAACACAAAAGATAGGACTCTTCAGACACTGATTTTGAACAAATTTCGGGAAGAACCTTTTTTTGTACAAGAGAACAATAATGCGTCAAGGTGGATGAGGAGTGCCAGGCGTCTTCAGCGCTTGGTGCAAATTCTATGAACAAGGGGTGCCCAGCACCAACTCCAGACAACCCTGCTGTAAGAAGAAACAGCAGAGAGCTTATGCAGGAGCACCACCTACTGCCCCATCTGGAATCCCCAAGCCTGTCTTCTCTGTTCAGAAGGACCTAGAGAGCCCTGGGACTTGGTTGGCTTATGTTGCTTTTTGTATCATTGAATGGAATGAGCAGAGACAGTGCTGTAGCTGAGTTTGTTCCCCCAGCAGTGTCTGCAAGTGTGGAGAGGTCCATTTTGCCTTCTTCCTGTAAGAGGTTGTTTCTGTGCTGACCAGCTTCTGAAGCCAACTGCTCCTGTGAGAACAGTCTGCTTTTCAGAAGGAAGGCACCTCGATCAGGCAGACCAAGGAGGTGAACCGGCTCCCTTCCCCCTGCCCTTGGCTACAAACAGCAAGCACCAAACCCAGGGATAAGAGGACTATTTTTCCTTGCCAATTCCGATGCTCATGGCTAGGAATGAGCCCGGGACCGTGTGGAAAGCCGACGCCCATCCCTGAGGGCCTGCTTCGAGAGTGCCAGCTCCAAGGTTGCTAAGTGTGAATGAAGAGCCAGTCCGAAACACAGGAAGGGGGAGGGTATAGCTGCAGCCAGGACCAAAAGGCACTTAGTAATTCCATCAAATATGAATGCAATCAGTGCAACGGAGATGTTTATCTTTATTTCCCTTAGGCCCGCCAAGGGGGCCAGCTTTCCGCTAGTATGTCTGGCCCAGCCTCGACATAAACTACTGCCTGGACCTCTTCAACAGCCCTAGTGCTCTGGATATCCACGTAATTCTGAAACCAAATGCCAGGGACATTTTTGTTCCTCCTGTTCCAAAGTCACAAGGGCTAGCCCCTTTGTACATCTCCAGCGGGACATATAGTACTCTGAGTTTTTATGGACCTGAGGATGAACCTTGATGGATGATAAAGAAGTGTCATGAAAGTGGATGCACCAAGGGCCAGAGTTCTTCATATTCAGAAGAAACTGAGTAGCACAATGAATTGGTAATTTTCCTTGTTTAAGAGTCACAAGACCTTTTGGGAACCTTAGGCTACAGGAGTTCTCCGAGACAGGATGCCCTTTGGAGACCTGGGACCAGAACAGCCATTCTTCCTTAAGAAATAGAAGGAGGGAGTGTTTGAGTGATTCAGTCAGTTGAGTGACTTTGTCTCAGGTCATAATCCAGTGGTCCGTGGGTTTGAGCCCCCATCATGTTCTGTGCTGAATTCTTGCTGGTAGCCTGTAGCCTTCTTCAGATTCTGTGTTTCCTTCTCTCTCTTTCTTCCCGATTGTGCTCTGTGACTTCTTCACCACACATGAGATCTGGAGAAAGTTGAGAATGAAGTACCCAGTGCACTCTTCTATCAAGCAGGTCATATCCAGCATAAGGAAAGCCTGCAGACGTAGGCCAAGGGGGCCCTCTGAAGGACTACACCTGGGAGCACTGTCAGCAAAAAGAGCCAGTGATTTCTTGATTGGTCTATCCCTGCCATTTTTCCCATCAGTGGAGGGAGGCAACAGGGTTTGAGCTGTAGCTATTGAGTTCTGAGGGCTTTTGCTCTGGATTCTGCAAGAAAGACTTGGTTCCCTTATTCTTGGCAAGGGCTCTTCCAAGCGGTCCCGTTTCTGGTTCATACTGCCCGTATAAACACTGATTCTCAGAATGAACGCAACCCAATCATCCAGGTCAGCAAGGCAAGTTTGCTCCTTTTCACCCTCCATATCACAGAAAGCCAAACACCATCAGCTTCCTGCACTCAGCTCCTAGAACATACTGCCCATGTGTGAACTGTCTGTTGTTGAAAATGAGGGCATCTCAAGCAGTCAGGGGAATGACGCAAACTGGCTCTCCTTCCCATAGCACAACTTGCAGAGCACCAGGTGCTCAGGGACTAATGGCCCATTTCCCTTTGGATATTTGACACTGGTTGCTCTCACTGATCACAGGACCAAAGTGGGAACTCCATACCACTTCCTGGGTGTTGGCTGAGAATGAGAGTTCCATGGCTCCTAAGTGTGAACAAAGACCTAGTTAGAAAAAAAAGTGATGGGAAGGGAATGGCCCCAGGAAGGCCAATGTTCTATGTTTCCAACGGGAATGGAAACATTCTGGAAGAGGTCTAACTTCATTTCCACTCACCCCAAAAAAGAGACCAGCTCCCTTCCCAAACCTTCGATCTCCCTCTACACACACAAACCTTCTACGCTGGGCAATTTCACATGGCCTAGGCCTCTAGATGTCCATATTGTTCTGAAACAGAATTCAAAGGGAGTGCTGTACAACACTTACCTCATGGTTACAAAGATGTCACCAGACTCTCATTTCCAGGCAGGGAATATTCCTCAGAGATCCCAACTCTGAATCAAATTTAGGGATAAACTCCCTAAATGGAGCCAAGTGGTGACAATGATACATGGAAGACCAACGTTCTTTATGAGAGATGAGACTTGGAGATTGTTGAGAATGAAGGGACTCTCTTAGCAAGCTGGCTGTCGCAGGCATTTATGAAAGATGCTTCATGTGCAGCATAGTTTCAGGCAGTTAAGGACAAAGCTCTTTCCTAGGGTTTATACAGAGTGGTTAAGAATACTGTTTACTACATTCATCTAAAATGTTCATTTACAGCTGCTTTAAGCACACCATAGCTCAAGAGAGTTAATACAAGACATTTCTCGGGCACCTTGGTGGCTCAGTCAATTAAGCACACGACTCGATCTCAAGTCATGGTCTCACATTTCAGCATTCGATACCAACTTTAAGCTCTGTGATGATGGCGTTCGGATCTGTGCTGATGGTGTTGAACCCACTTGGGATTCCATCTCTTTCCCTCTGCCGCAGCCCCAATTATGCACTCTGTTCTCTCTCTCTCTGAAAATAAATAAGTAAACTTTTAAAAACACAAGATATTTATCTAATATTTATGGAGTACACATAAAGAGCACCATTTAAAAATTTAATTTTCATTTTTTATGTTTATTTTTGAGAGACAGAGGGAAGAGATGGCACATGCAAGGGGGGAAAGCATGAAGGGTACAGACAGAAGGAGAGAGACTCACAGGCAGACCCCACGCTGTCAGTGAACGGTCTAACATGGGACTTGATCCTACCAACTGATCACGAACTGAGCTGATATCAAGAGTTGGATGCTCAAATGACTGAGCCACGCAGGCACCTCAGGCATACTTTATACTAAATGGTAAGAGGTTCATGCAACCTGTTTTTCAACCTTTGTTTCAACAAAGTTTCCTGTGATACCCATGTGAAAGCTAATAATGTTTGAAGTACAGTGTAATTTATGGCACTTAAATAACTTCGTTATTGCTGACCTAATACAGTTTAAGAGCATTTTATTCAGGAGGCAATTGGAACCTCATTGAAAACACAGGTATTTCAGGTGGTTAAACAAACACATGGACACTCTCTAGTGGAATGTCCCTAATTTCCCTACCAGGATTTAGCCACACTTCTTACTGGATAAATGCAAGAAACTAATAAAAACAAGCTTTAAGCACTGTCTTTTGTCTTCAATTGAACATATTTTTAAACTTTTGAGGAAACTCCAAACTCTTTTCCAGAGTGACTGTACCAGTTTGCATTCCCACCAGTGGTGCAAAAGAGATCCTTTTCCTCCAAATCTTTGCCAACATATTTTGTTGCCTGAGCTGTTAACCTCAGCCACTCTGACAGGTGTGAGGTGATATTTCATTGTGGTTTTGATTTGTATTGCCTGATGATGAGTGATGTCGAGAATTTTTTCATGTGTCGGTTAGCTATCTGGATGTCTTCTTTGGAGAAGTGTCTATTCATGTCTTTTGCCCATTTCTTCACTGGATTCTTTGTTTTTTGGGTGTTGAGTTTGATAAGTTATTTATAGATTTTGGATACTAACCTTTTACATGATATGTTGTTTACAAATATCTTCTCCCATTCTGTCGGTTGTCTTTTAGTTTTGCTGATTGTTTTCTTCGCTGTGCAGAAGCCTTTTATTTTAATGAGGTCTTAGTTCATGTTTGCTTTTGTTTCCATTGCTTCTGGAGAAGTCTTGAGTAAGAAGTTGCTGTGGCCAAGATCAAAAAGATTTTTGCCTGCTTTCTTCTCAAGGGTTTTGATAGCTTCCTGTCTTACATTTAGGTCTTTCGTCCATTTTGAGTTTTTCTGTACTCAAGTACAGTGGTCCAGGTTTATTCTTCTGCATCTCGTTGTGCAGTTTTACCAGCACCACTTGCTGAAGAGACTATTTCATTTGATATTCTTTCCTGATTTGTTAAAGATTAGCTGGCCATAAGTTAGTGGGTCCATTTCTAGGTTCTCTATTCTGATCCATTGATCAGAGTGTTTGTTTTTGTTCTAGTACCATACCGTCTTGATGATTACAGCATTGTAATACAGCTTGAAGTCTGGATTTAATATCTCCTGCTTTTTTTCTGTGTCAAGATTTCTTTGGCTTTTCGGGGTCTTCTCTGGTTCCATAAAAATTTTAGGATTGTTCAATTCTAGCTTTGTGAAGCACGCTGTTATTTTGATAGGCATTGCATTGAATAGGTAGATTGCTTTGGGTAGTATTGACATTTTAACAATATTTTTTCTTATCCAGGAGCATGGAATATTTTCCATTTTTTTGTGTCTTCTTCAATTTCTTTCATAAGCTTTCTATAGTTTTCAATGTACAGATTTTTCCTTCTTTGGTTAGATTTATTCCTAGGTATTTTATGGGTTTTGGTGCCATTGTAATACATTCCTTGGTTTCTCTTTCTGTTGCTTCATTGTTGGTGTATAGGAATGTAACTGATTTCTGTGCTTTGATTTTATATTCTGCAACTTTGCCGAGTTCATGGATCAGTTCTAGCAGTTTTTTGGTGGAGTCCTTCCGATTTTCCATATAGAGTGTGATGTCATCAGCAAAGAGTGAAAGTTTGATCCTCTCCTGGCCGATTTGGATGCCTTTTATTTCTTTGTGTTGTCTGACTGCTGAGATTAAGATTTCCAATACTGGTGATGAGAGTGGACATCCCTTTCTTGTTCCTGAGTTTAAGAGGAAAGCTCTCAGGTTCTCCCCATTGAGGATGGTATTAGCATTGGACCTTTCATATATGCCTTTAGTGATCTTAAGGTAAGATCTTTATAGCTGTGCGTTATTGAGGGTTTTGATCAAGAAAGGATACTGTATTTTGTCAAATGCTTTTTATGTATCTATTGAGAGAATCCTATGGTTCTTGTCCTTTGTTTTATTGATGTGATGAATGCCATTTTGTTGCAGATATTGAACCAACCTTGCATCCCAGGTATAAATCCCATTTGGTTGTGGTAAATAATTTTTTAATGTATTTTTGGACCCAGTAAGCTAATATCTTGTTGAGGATTTTTACATCCATGTTCATCAGGGAAATTATTCTACTGTTTTCCTTTTTAGTGGGGTCTCTTGTTTTGGAATCAAGGTAATGCTGGCTTCAGCGAAAATTTGGAAGTTTTTCTTCCATTTCTATTTTTTTGCAACAGCTTCAAGAGAATAGGTGTTAACTCTTCAACAAACATTCGGTAGAATTCCCCTTGAAAGCCATCTGGCCTTGGACTCCTGTTTCCTGGGAGATTTTTGATTACTAGTTCGATCTCTTTACTGGTTATGGGTCTGTTCAAATTTTCTATTTTTTCCTGTTTCAGTTTTGGTAGTGAATATATTTTTAAAAATTTTTCCATTTCTTCCAGATTGCCCATGTTATTGCTTATAATGGCTTATAATATTCTATTATTTTTATTACTGTTGGGTTGGTTGTAATCTCTCATCTTTCATTCTTGATTTTATTTATTTGGGTCCTTTCCTCCTTCTTTTTGATCAAACTATTGGTTTATCAACTTTTTTAATTCTTTCAAAGAACCAGTTTCAGGTTTCATTGATCTGTCCTACTGTTTTTTTGTTTGTTTGTTTGTTTCAATAGCATTAATTTCTGCTCTAATCTTTATAATTTCCTGACTTCTGCTGGTTTTGAGTTTTTTTTGCTATTCTTTTTCCATCTCTTTAAGGTTTAAGGTTAGATTCTGTATCTGAGATCTTTCTTCCTTCTTTAGGAAAGCCTAGATTGCTATATACTTCCCTCTTATCACTGTCTTTGCTGCATCCCAGAGGTTTTGGGCTGTGCTGTTATGTGCATTGGCTTCCATGTTCTTTTCAAATTCTTCTTTAACTTCTTGGTTAGCCCATTCATTCTTTAGTAGAATGGTCTTTAGTCTCCGAGTATTTATTACCTTTCCAAGTTTTTTCTTGTGATCAATTTCAAGTTTCATAGTGTTGTGGTCTGAAAATGTGCATGGTATGATCTATGTCTTTTTGAACTTGCTTAGGGCTGATTTTTGTCCCAGTTTGTGGTCCATTCTGGAGAACATTCCATGTTCCAGTGTTTTAGAATAAAATGCTCTGAATACACCTGTTAAGTCCATCTGGTACACTGTGTCATTCAAAACCATTGTTTCCTTATTGATTTTTTGATTAGATGATCTGTCTATTGTTGTAAATGGGGTGTTGAAGTCCCCTAAAATTATGGTATTATCAACGAGTTCCTCTAGGTTTGTGATTGTTTTATATATTTGGGTGCTCTCGCATTTGGAACATAAATGTTTGCAATGGTTAGGTCTTCTTTGTGGATAGACCCCTTATGATACAATGCCCTTCTTCCTCTCTTGTTACAGTCTTTATTTTAAATTCTAGATTGATATAAGTATGGCTTCTATGGCTTTCTTTTGTCAACAATTAGCAGGATAAGTCGTTCTCCATCCCATTAATTTCAATCTGAAAGTGTCTTTAGGTCTCTTGTAAACAGCATATAGATGGATCTTTTTTCTTATTCAATTACCCGGTTTTTTGATTGGAGCATTGAGACCATTGACGTTTAAAGTACTGAAAGATAAGAATTTATTGCCATTATGTTACTTGTAGAGTTGGAGTTTCTGGTGGTATTCTCTGGTCCTTTCTAGTCGTTGTTGCTTTTGTTATTTATTTAAATCTTTTCTCCCGTCAAAGGGTCCCCCTTAAAATTTCTTGCAGGGCTGGTTTAGTAGTCACAAACTCTTTTAATTTTTGTTGGGGAAACTTTTAATCGCTCCTTTTATTTTGAATGACAGCCGTTCTGGATAAAGAATTCTTTGCTGAATTTTTTTCCAATTTAGCACATTGACTATAACCTTCCACTCCTTTCTGGCCTGCCAAGTTTCTGTGGATGTCAGCTGCAAAATTGATCTGTCTTCCCTTGTAGGTTAAGGGCTTTTTTCCCCCTTGCTGCTTTCATGATTCTTTCCTGCCTGAGTATTTTTTGAATTTGACTATGGTCGGTTTTTTTTAATCTAATTGGAGTCCTCTGTGCTTCCTGGTTGTGGTCTGTGTGTTTCACCAGATTAGGAAAGTATTCCACTATGGTTTGCTCACATAACCCCTCTACTCCTTTTTCTCTCTCTTCATATTCTGGGATCCTTATGATTCTGATATTGTTTTTTTAATGACTCACTGATTTCTCTATTAATCGTGGTCTTTTGTCTTAGTCTCCCTCCTTTTCTTTCTGCTTCATTATTCTCCATAAGTTTGTCCTCTATATCACTAATTCTCTGCTGTGCCTCATCCATTCTTGCCACCATGGCATCCATTTGACATTGCAGGTCAGTTATAGCATTTTTTTATTTCATCTTGACTAGTTTTTACTTCATTCATCTCCACAGAAAGGGATTTTAATCTATCTGAGACCCCCAGCTATTATTATTGTGATTCTAAATTTTAATTCAAACATCCTGCATGTATCTGTGGTGGTTGTTTCTGGCTGTCATTTCTGCTTGCTCTTTCTTTTGAGGTGAATTCCTTCATTTTTTCATTTTGAAAAGAGAAAAGGAATTGTAAAAAAATTAAAACTAAAAAATTGAGACTTAAAAAATTAAAAAGAGCATACACACACACAATCAAATAAACAAAGCTAGATCCTAAGTGAGTTTTGGTCTGCATGTTGCAAGGGGCTTGTTGGAATAGAGACAAAAAGGGAAAGAAAGGAAAAACTGAAATCATTTGAAAATTTGAAAAAATGAATACACTGGAATAGAATAAAGTGAAATGATGTAAATAAAATAGAATTTGAAAAAAAATTACCCAAAATTTAAAAATATAGTAAAACATTTTAAAAATATTTTTAGTAAAAATTAAAAATGAAATTAAAAATTTTCTCTTTCTGAATTCAAGAAAAAGAAACGGAAAAGAGGGAAAATAACAAAATTGATTAGATGGACCAGTGAACAGACTGAAATATAATTGAAATTACTTCGTTTTCCCCTAGAAGTCCAACTATGAAGGATTTTATAGTCTGTAAACTAAGAAAGAGGAGAGATTTGTATTCCTGAAGAGTGTTGTTGGTCCAGATGTGTGGGGCTTAGTGTAACGACTCCTTTCTCCACTAGATGGTGCTGCTTAGCATACTGGGGTAGGTTATTGTGGTGCTTGTAGGTGTGTATGCACATATGCAGGAGAGGTGAAAAAGGCAGGATCCTGGTAGCCAGTCTCTAGTATAGGAACTCTGTTCTCCCAGATGAGAATTGTACACCCGTCTTTTGTCTTCAGCTTCTTTCCACTCCCTGCTTTTACACGGACAAGCCCCAAGGAGTACTTCCCTCCTGAGTCTTATCTCGGAAGTGGCTGTTTTCCCCAACCCCTTATATCTGAGGGACTCTGGCTTTGACCCTTTCTGCCCCTCTGGGGGAGGGTCTCACTGAAGAATAACCAAGTGCCAACCCCCCACTGAATGTTCATGGGACCATGCTGCTGTCATAGCCCAGAGACTACGACTAGATGCCAGCACCCTCAGAAAATTTTTATGAGATCATGTAGCAGCAGCATTTCAGGGATTATGGAAAACCACAATAAACATCTGACACCAGGCTTCACCTCCCAATGACCTTGTTCCATCACCAGCGAAAGTTGTTCTGTGTCCACTGGGGCAATTGCCTGTGTGGTAGCCACACAGACTCTACCAGATGTCCTCCCAACCAGGGAACAGCCTCTCCCCATGTGGTTTGAAGACCCCCAGGCTTCTCTCTGCTCGTGGAGATTCATTCACCCTTGTCACCGGAGTGCACCCAAACATCAAGCTGCGGAGTTTCAGACTCTGCAATCCCCCTGTTTATAAAGTCTTAATGGAAGACAAACCCTCTCCTTTCTTCTTTTCCCTTTTTAGTTCAATCCCTGCAGTTTTTTCCACTTTTCCACTTTCTCTCCAGCTGCTTTTTGGGAGGGTGCTTTTCCTGTAATATCTCCCCTCTCCCCCGTTTCTGTCCTCTCTTTGCAAGCAAAGACAACTCTCTTCCTTCCATGGCTTTTCTCTCCCCCAGTTCACCTCTCCACACACAGTTCACAGGCCACCAAGAAGGGTCTGGCCCTTCAGGAGGTGTTTTTGGGAGAGTGTTACTTGTTCTCCATTTTTGTGACTTTATTTTATTTCCCTACTTGTAGTGATCTTTTGGATCCTCCACCAATTGGGCTTTGATTTGTTCATTGACTTACCCCTGGAAAGGAAAACAAACAAGCCGAAAACAAAAACATGCAAACACACACACGAAAAATCCAAAACAAAAAATCCAAAATAAAACCAGAAACACCAGCTACAAGTAAAGAACAGGGTGGAGGCAGTGCTGACAGAACACATACAAAGAGAGTAATGACAAGGGTGGGGGTAAAGAAAAAAAACCATTGACCAGGCAGAGAAACTAAATGGCTTAATCCAGAGAGAGAGAGAGAGGAAAAAGAAGGAGGCAGGTAAAAAGAAACGAAGATAAATTTACGCAGAGAACCTATTTCAGAGACAGAGAAAAGAAAGCAAACAAGGAAGTGTAGACCATGTATCAAGAGAATGGTTTAAATATGTCTGCTTAAACAACCAGGGTAACCAGACTAGAAGAAGGAAGAGATGAGAAGGAGGAAAGGAAGAATATATCTAACTAACAAGAATTGCTTGAGATTCCAGTAAATGCAGGAGTGCTGGTCTGGAAGAGGGGCTGTCTGGTTCCTCAGCGTCGATCCCACTCCAGTAAATACACCGTTACCCAGCACAGAGGGTAACTGTGGGTCACCAAAACTGTGGTTTGGTGTAGGCAGGCCCTGTGGACCCATCACTGAGTCCCCACTTTGGTGTGCCCTGGTATGGGGGAAGGGCCTCTCGTCACCTGATGTGTTGTCCCAGCTGCTTTTGTCCTGTTCCGCAGCACTTTAGGGAGGGTACCGCTTTCTCTTACTGCAGACAGTGCCCCTGACCTAGCCACAGAGCCTGGGTGTGGCAGACGTGGGCAAGCTTCACCCTGTACCACAGCACTCGAAGGAGGGTGTCACTTTCTCCTACTGTAGCCTGTGTTTCTGACTTAGCCACGGAGTCCAGGGCTGGCTCCCTTCTTCCCCAGGTGGACAAACAAGGCAGTCACCCCAATGTGGAGAAATACCCACAGTTAAAGATGGGATCCCTCTCCGTCCCAGTCCAGGATAGACTCCTTTTTTCTTGTCCAGATACAGTCTTACGCTTCCCCAGCCTCTCTTCTCTTCCCTTTGTCTCTCCATAGAAGAGGATCCTTCCCCTCCATGTCTACAGGGACGGTTTTATCTCTCCCTGTTCACATTCACCCATCTATGGCCTGTCAGGTTGTCTCGGTGTCTTTTTAGTAGAGGCTTGAGTTTCTTTTCCTCCCAGATGCTTGGTGTTCAAAGTCCTTTGGCTTCAAACCTTCTTTGAAAGCCTCAGAGTTTGGATCCCCATATTTCTGTCATGTTGGCCCCTACCCCTCAAGCTTCTTAATTCCTCCTCTATTTCTTAAGGGAGAATGTGGGCTTTTTGCTCATAGGGCTCCAAAGGGCACACTGTGGAGAACGGTACCCAATCCCCAAAGTTCTTGTGATTCCTGACAAAAGCATATTATTCATTCACTGTGACTAAAACAGTTTCTTTAGAACATGAAGAACTCTGGCTCCTCATTTCATCCACTTTCATAACATTGCTTTATCATCAATTAATGTTCATCCTCAGGTCCATAAAAACTCAGTCTTTCAGCTTACTATATCTGACTGGAGATGTCCAATAAGGCAAGGTTTGTGACTTTGGGACAGGTGGAGACAGAGTCCCTGGCCTTTTGCTTTCAGAACTACATGGACATCCAGAGCACGAGGGCTTTGGAAGGGGTTCAGTCGATTGCTGTTTATGTGAAGGCTGGGCCAGACATATTAGTGGGAAGTTGGACCCCTTGGAGGGGGTAGGGGAAATGAAGATAAACATCTCCATTCCACATGATTGCATCATTTTGATGGAAATATTGACTGCCGTTGAGTCCTGGCTACAGCCATTCCCTCTCCCTTCCTGTGTTCTGACTGCCTCTTCATTCACTCTTAGGAGACTTGGAAGTGGCACTCATGAATCACGCACCCAAGGATGGGGGTCAGCTTCCCACTAGGTTCCATGCTCAGTACAGTCCATGAGAAATTGGATATCCCAAGGTAGAATAGCCCTCCTATCCCTGAGTTTGGTGTTTGGCTGTTTTTAGCCAGGGCCCGTGTAGGGGAGCCAGCTCACTTTCTTGACCTGCCTGATTGAAGTGCCTCCCTTCTGAAGCAGACTGTTCACACAGGAGCAGTAGGCTCCCGAAACTTGTCAGCACAGAAGGGCTTTGCACTGGAAGAAAACACAGTGCTCCTCCCCACACTTTGGAGCCACAGTTCTGGGAACTTTCAAGCTACAGCAGTGTACCTGATCATTCCATTCAGTGATGGGAAAAGCAAGAAAAGCAAACTAAGTCCCAGAGCTCTAAAGTCCTTCTGAAGGAAGAAAGCAGTCCTCTTGCAGACAAGACTCCCAGAAAGAGACTCTAGAGGGCACTTTTGCCTAAGCCCTCTGATGTTTCTTTTACTTCCAACAGCCAGCCAAGTTGCCAGGAGCTGATGCTGGGCACTCCTTTCTCCAAGCTCTGAAAAGCTTTAGCCCTTCTTAACTCCTTGACATATCTTTGTTCTCTTGTAGAAAAATGGCTCTTTCCACAATCTGTTCAGAATCAATGCCTCAAGGGTCTGTCTTCTGCCTTCCACCTGGGAATCTGATCCAGTCCTTGTGACAGAGAGAGAGACATTGCCACAGGGCTATTTCTTCATTAATTCACTAGGTTTCAGAAGTATGCAGGCATTCAGAGGTCAGGGATTGGAAGGGGACTAGCAGACGGTTTGGTGTTTAGGCTAGTTCAGAGATTTGGACAGGAAACAAGCCTTTTTCTAGGCAGAGGCAAATGAAGCAAGCTTTCTTTCCAAGTTTATCCCAATTCCCACTGGAAAGGAGCTTTGGTCCACTTGGTGCCTATTTCCATCCCCTTGCTCTGTTTCTGACAATGCATTTTTTCTCCCCTAGAAGCTAAAGAGGGCACTCACTCAGCTGGCACCCCTGGCTAGGCCGCAGTCTCTCACTGCTCATGTTCTCAGGGAGAGCTGCTCTATGAAAAGAAAGAAGACCTTGAGTGCCTGGGTGTTGGTGCTTGGCCTGTTGTGCTGTGGAGGGTGAACGGGAGCCAGCTTGCCTCACTGACCTGGATGACTGAGTGGCATGCATTCTGATAAGCAGTTTCCCCATGGGCAGCATGAACCAGGAGGGGGGTCAGCATGAAAAACTCTGGCAAGGATTTAAGGAAACAAGTCTTTGTTGCCGATTCCTGAGCAAGAGGCCTCAGAACCCAATAGCTACAGCTCAAATCCTGCTGACTTCCTCATCTGATGGGAAAAATGGCAAGGATAGACCAATCCAAAAGTCATTGGCTCCTAAAGAAAGCAGGCTTCCTGTTGAAAGGGCTCCCAGGTGTATTCCTTCAGAGAGCCTTGGCCTAAAACCACAGGCCTTTATTATTGTGGATTAAACCTGCTTGATAGGAGAGTGTGCTAGGTACTTCATTCTCAAATTTCTCCAAATCTCATGTGTAGTGAAGAACTTTGGCAGTGTGTGTCTGCATTGCCACTCCTGAGCTTTTCCGATGAAAGAGGGTTGGCATGGACACTATTCCAAGAAATTGTCTGAGTAATATTCTCTTGTTTCAGTTTGGTGGTATGCTTGTGATGGTGATAGAGATATTGCATTGGGCTTTTCTCAATTTGGATTCAGAATGATGTGGCCCTCCCCTAACCCAGGGTGTGTGAAGGTGCTCAGTCAGAAGGCTCATGGGTAGGCTAAGCCCAGGTTGGGGGTGGATACCTCCTCCTGTGTGGGTCAAGGGGAAACGATAGTCGGGGTCTCTTTCCTGGGTTTCCCATATGACCATTTGAATGTACATCTTGGCTCACGCTGGAGTCATTCATCTCCAATTTCTGCTTTCCTAACTTGATCTCAGTTAATACACAGAGACCCTGTGTGTCACGTACACCAACCAAGATCCTCGGTTTAAGGGTGAGTTTCAAAGCCTTTCCTGACTAATGCAGGGCTCTCAGAGTCTGAGGTCCCAGAGAATAGATATCCACCCTGTCTCTGTGATGGACAGGTTATAGTATCATGGGAATGGGTATCCACCTGGACCTTTGCCCCTAATGGATGGAGCTACTCTCTTGAAAGGGCAATGTATGCAATTGCAGCATGCTCCACGACCTGTTTAGTGCACAAAAATTGCTTTGAATCAATAGTACACCAATGCCTCGTTCCCAGCTCTTGATCTTTACATGAAAGCACATTTTTCATAACTCAGAGCTACTGCCGACCTTCACGATGAATATGATGGGCAGAAGTGCACTAAAAGCCAAAGTTCCTCTCTTTTTCTTATGGGAGAATATGAGCCTCTTGCTCACATGGTTCCAACGGGCATCTTTGCAGCCCCCTGGAGCCAAAGCCCACAAAAAGCACTTCGAGATTCCTGAGCTGGCCAGCTTGCAAATACATTGTTCTAGTCAGGTTTCCCTAAACATGAAGAACTCTGAACCTCAGCGTCCAATTTTATGACATTGCTTATAATCCCTCAAGTTTCGTCTTGGGGTCCATGCAAATTCAGTGTTTCAGAGTACTAGCTAAGTTTGCAGATGTCCAACAGTGACGAGCCCTTGTGACTGTGGGATGTGTGCAGCTTTTGCCTTTTTTTTTTTTTTTTTTTTAAATCTAGAAGGACATCCAAACACTTAGGGCTTTGGAAAGAGTCCAGACGAGAACTGTGTGTGGGGAGTTTGGGTCAGATGTATTAATAGGGAGATGTCCCCCTTGCTGGGCTTAGTGGAAATAAAGATAAACATCTCCATTCCACACTGATCACATTCCTACTGGATGGAAATATTGAATGCCGTTTGTTCCTGGCTGCAGCCATACCATTTCCTTTTCTCTTTTTCTGCCTGTCTTTTAAATCACCCTTAAGAGCCATGTAGCTGGCACTTACTAAGCAGGCACCCAGGGATGGGCAAGTTCTCACTGTGTCCCTAGCTCATTATAGACATCATCTTCAGAAACCCCAAAGGAAAATAGTCCTCATACCCCTGTGCTTGGTGCTTGGCTGTTTGTAGCAGGTGATACAGTGAGTGGAGCCAGATTTCTTCTTTGTTCTGTCTGAAGTTACTTTTTGAAAATCATCCAGTTCACACTGGAGCAGTAGTCTCCAGAATTGGTCAGCACATAAAGAGCCTCTTATAGGAAGAAGATACAAATGCCTTTTCCACCTTTTGAAGCCACAGCAGGGGGAACCACCCAGCTACAGCCCTGTCACTGCTCACTCCATTCAATGATGAGAAAATCACCAAAGCCACGTCCCAGGGCTCTCTATGTCCTTCTGAAGGAAAAAGGCAGACTTGGTGCTGACAGCGTTTCCAGATGGAGACACTTGAGGGAGCTAAGTCCAGAGGATCTGGGAGGGAGCTGGCTTCCCTTGTGGGGCCAGAACCTTAGCTACTCATTTCTATCTTTATGCTGTCCTCATCTGCAGTGAAGAACTTGGGCCAATGAAGTCTCCATTCCCATCACCTTGCACTTTTTCTACCTAGGTATTCACTATGGGGATTCAGGGACTGAACTTAAGAGCAATTTTCTTTTTATTTCATGTGGGGAGTCGGCCACATTCTCCCAAATTGGAGATAACTTCGGCAACATGGGCCCACCCACAGTGTAAGTGGGTAAGTCTTTCAGCCTTACCATTGGCCACAAAAGACATAGGGCATAAGAAGGAGCCTCACGCGGAATGTGTTCATGCAGGCAAGGACAGAGGAGTGGGATGGAGTCAATGTCAGTTCTGCAGAAAGGGGAAATGACCTTAGGCACCGCATTCTAAGTTCTATCCTATATCTCTCCTAAAAGAAAGAACTTTAGCCTTGCGTATGTTCCCATCACCTCGCGGATTTTCTAAAGAGGTTTTTTTGTTCACATTGAGAAGTGGGGTTGTCACTCACATAAAAATCAGTCAGGGATTAA